>NW_007734228.1:35808-44217 GCF_000696425.1 Galeopterus variegatus | reverse complement strand
GGTAAGTTTGTGTTTCTAGGAATTTATTCATTTCTTCTTTATTTATTTGTATAGAATGGCTTGTAATATTTTTGTTCCCCTTTTTATTTTATGTTTTTAAGTTGTTTTTTTTTCTCTTAGTTAATCTACCTAAGAGTTTCTCATGTTTCTTAATCTTCCGATATAGGGATGGCTGGTTTGCTCACTGGCTGAGCGTGGTGCTGACCACACCAAGCCAAGGGTTGAGATCACCTTACCGGTCATCTTTAAAAAAAAAAAAAAAAAGAAAGTATCATCTCTTAGTCTCATGACTTTCTCTAGTGATTTTCTATTCTTTATTTCATGTCTTTCCTAATTTTTACTATTTCATCTTTTCTGTTATCTTTTTCTTATTTGACGTCTAAAGTTAGGTTCTTGATTTGATTTTTTTTTCTATTTTAATGTAAGCATTGAGTTATGAATTTTTTTTATTAGCACTGTTTCTGTTGTAGTCAATGAGTTTTGGCATGTTGTAGTTTTCTTTTCCTTTATTTCAAGATGTTTTCTAATTTTTCTTTTGATTTCTCGTTTGACTCTGGTTATTTTAGAGTGTGTTTGCATATACATCAACATTTTAAAAACAAGTTAATGCTGTTAAATGGCTTAGCATAGTACAAGTTTTACAGTAAAGACTCAAAAGTTTCTTTGTTTAATAAGATTCATCAGTGTTCTATAATGTTGATGATGAGGTGATCATTTACCTGTCTTATTCACCTCATTGTGCCATAAGAAATACCATAGACTAGGAAGCTTAACCACAGAAATTGATTTCTGACCAATCTGGAGGCTAGGAAGTTTAAGATCAAGGCTCCAGTCATATCGATTCCTGGTGAGAGCCCTCTTCATGGTTTAGCCTAGCCATCTTCTGGCTGTGTTCCAACATGGTAAAACGAGGGACACAAATCAAATTCTCCAGTGTCTCTTCTTATAAGGGCACTAGTTCTGTTTTTGAGTCATTCACTGTTACAACCGTATTATCTCCCACAAGCCCCTCCTGCAATAAAATCCCACCAGAGAATAGAACCTCAACAAATGAATTTGGTTGACACATTCAGACCATATAGCCTGCATTATATTTTGCATGTTTTTATTTTTCAATTTGTTTAAAAAAACAATGTTTTCTTTGATCTTAGTTAATAAATTTTCTGTGTACAAACTTTATTATATTTGTTTTACAACCAATGAACTAGATACTTAAAGGGCAATTCATGTATGGCAGTCTGCTCTATTGACTGGCTGCTACATAACTGCAGGCCCAATCTTATACTTTATAATGTTATGACTCATACATCAAAATCAGCCATCTTAACATATATTTCAGTTCTCATATTGTGTGTTGGTTCTGAAATTGAAGACCTGGCTGTATTTTTTTTATATTAAAAATGATTTGTTTAGAATTCCATAGACCATAAGTGTGTATAAATGTCGATACTAAATATATGCTTGGTGGTTTTATCATGGGTTATTACACTGTTTTACTAATTAACTTTTATTGTTATGTACAGATGATGTTTTTTCAGCATGTGTTATTCAATAAAACATGTACCACTTGTTAATATTACAAAAGCCAGGCTGGTCTTTGTGGGTATAGATAGTTTCAACACAGTCTTCAGAAAAGTATGTTTTTAGCAGTTTTTTTTTTTAAAGATGACTGGTAAGGGGATCTTAACCCTTGACTTGGTGTTGTCAGCACCACGCTCACCCAGTGAGCCAAGCGGCTATCCCTATATGGGATCCGAACCTGCGGCCTTGGTGTTATCAGTACCGCACTCTCCCGAGTGAGCCATGGGCCGGCCTTGTTTTTAGCAGTTTTTAAAATACATTTCTTATTTTCTGTGTCATTATTGTTTTGCAATTCAGAATTACCATTTATATACATTATTTATTACATAATTTTGTAGTGGATTATGTACCATTACATTATGCTGTGCAGTGCATTAGCATTTATTTGTGCAAAATAAATATGCTATAAATACATATACTGTAATTTTTTCCCCCAGTAATTAAACAGGAATATTTTTTCTGCTAATTGATGTATACTTGGGTTCACGTTTGAGAACTATTCTTTTTTTCAGGGCTCATGTGTTTGTGCAGTGTAAGAGTTTCATTATAGGTTGTTTAAAACTAGGTTTTTCTTGCATTCATTTGATACTTAATGACCTTTTTCTTATTAAACACACCTATTTTAATAGTGTTCCTAAAAATGGAAGGTCATGGATGGAAAGTTTTATAACTGTTTAATATAAGTATTACTTTTTGTATAATGTCATCTATATCAATGTGAAACATTTATCATGTGTAATTAATTTGAAACCTATGGTTCCATATACCTTTTAGATTTCTCTCCTAAATGCCTGATCAAGAAATTACCACCAAAAGGGAAAAGTAACACAGAAGTATTACACACGGTGTTGTTGGGAAGACATGAAAACGATTGCAGCAAAGATTTTTGCTTCCAAGAAACCCAGAGAAATACTCATGACTTTGAGTTTCAGTGGAGAGAGGATGATAGAAATTACAATAGAGTGCCTATGATAAAAAAAAATTTTGCTGGTAGAAGGGATGAACGTGAACGAACAGATGCAGGAAGCAAGTGTATTAATAATCAGCTTGGATTAAACTTTGAATCACATCTTACTGAACAGCAGCTATTTCAGGCTGAAGAGAACATCTATGAATGTAATCAAGTTCAGAAATCTATCAACAATGATTTCTCAATTTCACTACCCCGAAGGAAACCTTCTAGCCTCAAAACCCATATTTCTAATAAATATGGAACAGTTCCCATTCGTGAACAGAAAATACACATTATGGGAAAACCTTACAAATGTAATGAGTGTGGCAAAGCTTTTAGTCATGACTCACATCTCACTCGACATCAGTTAATCCATTCTGGAGAGAAACAACATAAATGTGATAAATGTGGCAAGGTCTATAGTCAAAAAGCCAACCTTGAAAGTCATCAGAGAGTTCATACTATAAAGAAACCATACAAATGTAAAGAGTGTGACAGGGCTTTTAGTCGCAAATCACACCTCGTACGTCATTGGACAATTCATACTGGAAAAAAACCTCACAAATGTGATGAATGCAACAAGGTCTTTAGTCGCAATTCAAACCTTTCACTACATCAAAGAATTCATACTGGAGAGAAACCTTGCAAGTGTAATGAGTGTGGGAAAGCCTTTAGTTTACCATCATCACTATATAGACATCAGAGAATCCATACTGGGGAGAAACCTTTCAAATGTAATGAATGTGGCAAAGCCTTTAGACACGTTTCAACCCTTACCAAACATCAGAATATGCACACTGGAGAAAAACCTTACAAATGTAATGAATGTGGTAGGGTCTTCAGTCGAGCTTCAAGCCTTACAATTCATCGTAGAATTCATACTGGAGAGAAACCGTATAAATGTAATGAATGTGGCAAAGTCTTCAATCGATGTTCGAGCCTTACAAGTCATCGCAGAATTCATACAAGAGACAAACGTTACAAGTGTAATCACTGTGGCAAGATGTTCAGTCAACGTCCAAATCTTTTAAGTCATCAGAGAATTCACACTGGAGAGAAAACTCACAAATGTAATGAATGTGGCAAGGCATTCAGCCAAATTTCACATCTCGCAAGTCATCAGAGAATTCATACTGGAGAGAAACTTTAGAAATGTAATGAATGTGGCAAAGTCTTCAATCGATGTTCGAGCCTTACAAGTCATCGCAGAATTCATACAAGAGACAAACGTTACAAGTGTAATCACTGTGGCAAGATGTTCAGTCAACGTCCAAATCTTTTAAGTCATCAGAGAATTCACACTGGAGAGAAAACTCACAAATGTAATGAATGTGGCAAGGCATTCAGCCAAATTTCACATCTCGCAAGTCATCAGAGAATTCATACTGGAGAGAAACTTTAGAAATGTAATGAATGTGGCAAAGTCTTCAATCGATGTTCGAGCCTTACAAGTCATCGCAGAATTCATACAAGAGACAAACGTTACAAGTGTAATCACTGTGGCAAGATGTTCAGTCAACGTCCAAATCTTTTAAGTCATCAGAGAATTCACACTGGAGAGAAAACTCACAAATGTAATGAATGTGGCAAGGCATTCAGCCAAATTTCACATCTCGCAAGTCATCAGAGAATTCATACTGGAGAGAAACTTTAGAAATGTAATGAATGTGGCAAAGTCTTCAATCGATGTTCGAGCCTTACAAGTCATCGCAGAATTCATACAAGAGACAAACGTTACAAGTGTAATCACTGTGGCAAGATGTTCAGTCAACGTCCAAATCTTTTAAGTCATCAGAGAATTCACACTGGAGAGAAAACTCACAAATGTAATGAATGTGGCAAGGCATTCAGCCAAATTTCACATCTCGCAAGTCATCAGAGAATTCATACTGGAGAGAAACTTTAGAAATGTAATGAATGTGGCAAAGTCTTCAATCGATGTTCGAGCCTTACAAGTCATCGCAGAATTCATACAAGAGACAAACGTTACAAGTGTAATCACTGTGGCAAGATGTTCAGTCAACGTCCAAATCTTTTAAGTCATCAGAGAATTCACACTGGAGAGAAAACTCACAAATGTAATGAATGTGGCAAGGCATTCAGCCAAATTTCACATCTCGCAAGTCATCAGAGAATTCATACTGGAGAGAAACTTTAGAAATGTAATGAATGTGGCAAAGTCTTGATACCTCAAGATGCCTAAAAGCGTGAAGTTATGCGTTTGCTGAGACCACTTCTGCTTTTGGAACCTGACAAGGTAGGATGAAAGCCTGCAAACCTGAGTGGTCTCACGCTGGGAGACATTTTTGTATGATATGATGATAGGACTAATTATTAATAATTGAATGGGATTCTAGTAATGCATTAGTATCTTTCGAGTTTTATATTGTTTTGATGTAAGGGATGTTTGTTCAAACACCATGGATAGGCTGTGGTAAAGTATATATTTTTTGTCACCCATCCTTTGTTTCTTAACATATAGCTCCTAAACTCGATGGGATCTCCAGAGCGATGAGTGTCTTTAGTATGCTAATAAGATGGCTTGTGGGTAGTGTTCTCTAGATAGCTTCAGAATTGGGATTGGTCACTGGAAAGACCGAGGCATGATTAGAGGATTGGGACTTTTAGCTCCACCCCCCCAACCTCCAGGGAGTGGAGAGGGGCTGAAGGTTAGGTTACCAGTGTCCGACAATTTAATCAGTCTTGCCTACATCATGGAGCTTCCCAAAAAACCCAAGAGGCCTAAGTTCAGGGAACATCTGGATAGCTGAAAATGTTGGGGTTCCTGGAGAAATAGCATGCCCAGGAGAGCGTAGAAGCTCTGCTCCTCTTCCTACATAACCTCTCCCTACACATCTGTTCATCTGTATCTTTTGTAATATCCTTTATAATAAACCAGTAAATGTGTTTCCCTCAGTTCTGTGTGCATCTCTAACAATCCAATCCAAGGAGAAGGTAATGGGAACTCCTATTTATAGCTGATCAGTCAGAAGCACAGCCCGTGAGTTGGGTCTGAAATCTATAGTGGGGAAATGTTTGTGAGACTGAGCCCTCAGCCTGTGGGAACTGTTGGTATCTCCAGGCAGATAATGTCAGCATTGAATTCGAGAATATCCAGCTGGTGTCTGGAGTAAACTAAGGAGAACACAAAGTAAAGATCGAGTCACTTGCGGGGGCGCACCAAATCCAAGAAGCCAGAGTTTGACAAGGATCCTCTGACTTGACACGATGCTTGCAAGGCCTCATCGTGGGAGGAGGTGCCGCCATTCCACCCTCATTTTTTGGAGCACCATGTGCCTGCTTTGTCTTATTATATTCTATTCCTTACTGCCTCATAATTATCACTCTGGGGGGATTGGGAGTGGGATTGAGAATCATACCAGAGTGTTTAACCATACTAATGACACCCCTGGGAGTTATGGTCATGGGTTCTCTGGAGATGGTTTGTGGTAGCTAGGACCAGAAGGGGGCAGCGAACTTATGTAAACATTTACCTTGTCTGCTTCCTGGAAGGATTGTTTTTAGTGCAATTAGTGAACATAATGGAGATGTTATTGAAAACTTACTCAAAAGTTGCTAGGCAACATGGTTATAAAATAACTACTGCTATGCCTAGTCTGCCTGTTTCAAAGAGTCAAACATAAACTTTCTTTTCCAATAAAAGAACCCCCTAAAAAGAGTACATATTAGTTGAAAGCAGATCATAGAATTCCCCTCAAGTAAGAAACCTCATAAAAGGTCTTTTAGCGAATGTTTTTATCTCCCATAGGATAGTGAGTTTAGAATTATTACATATGGCGAATCGGTATTGGGATAGAAAATTAGTTGATTATTTTACTTATAATATGATAGTTAATCATGGAAATATAGATTCAGGTTAAGTTTTAGAATATTTTTATTAGGCTTAACACATTATAGGATGTAGTAGGTAAAAAATTTTACTTTATATTACAATATGTTTTAGCAATGAAAAATATTGGTAAACAGAACTTTGACTTCCTGCTTGCACCCTTTAGTTAAGGTACAAGTCTGGATTATGTTTTAATAACGTTATATAGAATTTAATGTAACGTACATTTAGTTAAATTAAATGTAATGGTTAATGATTATTTGGGATTAATAGGTTTCCTGTGGGCGTTTTATTTTGCTCATAAGAAAAGGCATTGTGGTTGTCTTTTCTAGGAACACATTGCAATGCCACTTTTACTGGGAACACGTTATTCATAAAAGACGTCATGACGCTGCTCAATGATTAGGAAAGAACATTGTAGTTACAAAAAGACATCCTGACGCTGTTTAATGATTAGGAAAGAACATTGTAGTTATCTTTTTTGGGAACATATTGTAATCTTAATTTTATTGGGAACACATGTTGTTCATGGCAAGATGTTACGATGTTGTTCAATGATTATTTTGCCTTTTTAAAAAGTATAAAAAGTGTGTGCATGCTTCAATAAAGTGTCAGCATTCAGCAGATCTCTTGAGTCTGTGTGTTTGCTATCCATTCCATTGTCAACGCTGCCCTTCCTCCCTTTTGGGGGATTATCAGTGAGGACCCCATGACTCCTGTGCTAGGGCTGGACCCCGGCAGTCACTGTTGCTATACAGGACTGAGGTAATATAAAGAATGCAAAAGACTGTGTCAGCAAGGACTAGCAAGGATTTACCACAAACTGCAGCTAACATTCTGTGTGAATTAGAGAATACCCAGCTGGTGTCTGGAGTAAACTTAGGAGAACACAAACTAAAGATGGAGTCACTGTTGTTATACAGGACGGAGGTAATATGAAGAATGCAAAAGACTGTGTCAGCAAGAACTAGCAAGGATTTACCACAAACTGCAGCTAACATTCTGTGGGATTGCCTAGGGGATAGAGAGGTATGGGAGGGGTTGAGAGCCTGCTAATATATATATAAAGCCTCCTCACAGAGAATAAAGTTGCTTAGTGCTTTGCGCTAAGTCCCAGAACTTTGTGTCTCGCTCCTTGATTGCCTGCCTCACCGGGTAACTGCTACCTATCTCAGGCATGTCCTGAGCAACTTGCCTACGGTCAGCTCACCTATGTTTTGGTGAGTGAGCAGAGTGGTGCCAGAACAGGGACTCAAGACAGGACCTGAAGCAGGGACCTGACAAACCAAAGGCTGTAAGGTAAGTCTTTGCGACTGCTTTTGGATAGGAGCATCTTATAAGCAGGATGGGAGCAGCTGCATCAGCAAGGAAGGTTGCTTCTTTAGCACAAAGCACAGGACGATGTCTTTCAATGAGGAAGGGTGACTTTGGAAAGTCCTGTTGGACCATTCAGGACTTTCGTGTGGCTTTCAGCACAGTACATGAATTGTGTCCTTCGTTTTCATCAGAATGGACTTTAGACATTATGATAATTAGAGAAGGAATTATAAAATTACAGGAAGCTATGGCGACACATCCAGAATTAAAAACAGAGCTACAGGCCTTGCAGGTATTTTTGTGTAGGAGAGTGTTAGGAGTGGCAGTGCAGTCCACTGAGGAAGTAGAAAAGGTCTGTCAAGGGCTAATGGACTCTGGCCAGGTCTGTGGCCTAAGTGACAAACAGGCGAAGGATAATCTGAAGCAGGTGTACCCAGTAGTCCAAGGTCCAGGGGGAGCTATGTGTTCTCTGCACTCGAGTTATGGCAGATTTTTTTGACATCATTAGTCATCATGGACTACTGAGCTCAGAAACCATCACACAAATGCAAGTTTTGTGTATGCAGGATTTATGCCAGGTAGAAGTAAAAGGATTAATTGCTCAAGCACCTGGGAATGCTGCACAGAAATTAATTTTGAGAGTTAAGAACACAATATAGAGATGAATGGGACTATTAAAACCCAGTATAGCCAGGTGTTTTTCCAAGAC
>NW_007734228.1:33331-34746 GCF_000696425.1 Galeopterus variegatus | reverse complement strand
TACCTTACCAGATGAGCAAGCAGGACCCCAATGGACAATAGGTAGATGAACGTTTTGGGAGTGGCTTATCAATGCGCTTAGGGAAGGAGTTAAATTAGTTCAGAAACCATGCGCAGAAACAAAAATTATACAAGGCCCTAGAGAGCCATATAAGGATTTTTTAGATAGGCTATTTGAAGCACAAGAAAGGATTTTTAACCTCTGGAAGTCAGTAGATATTTACAAGATAAATTGGCTCTTGAAAATGCAAATGAAGATTGTAAAAAGATGATGGCACACTTGCCTCCTGATGTAGCAATTGCCAATAGGATACATTGCTGCAGATCGGTGGGTACAATGACATATAAAGAAGCCATGATGGCAAGGGCTTTTGCAGCAGCTCTGTTGAAAGGAAAAGGGGACCAACAGGGGCTTAGATGTTTGAATTCTAAAAAACTAGGCCATAGAAAGAAAGATTGTAAACAGCAAAGAAAGGGTACCATTAACAAAGACCTCACATGTTTTAAATTAGGGAAAAAAGGACACATTGCTAGAGTATGCAGAACAATAAATGGGAAATTGGACTCAGAACAGGGAGCCCAGGCATTAGTATCACAGCCTGTTTTGCCATCGGCACCAATGGAGGAAGAGACAACCAAGTCACTTTACCCCAAATTACCGGTTTGCAGTAAAGAACAATAATATTGATACAGTGTGTGGGGATAGAGGTTAAAGTGTTATTAGATACAGGAGCAGATATTTCAATTTAGGCAAAACCACCCCCAATAGGGAGAAATATAGGCCAACAATTAGTAATGGGAGTGGGGGAAGTCAAACAGGAATTAAATATGATCAAGTTAAAATGACATGGAATAATAAAACAATTTTTAAATGAAGTAGTGGTTTGTCCCACGCCTATGAATTTATTAGGGAGAGATAATTTAAGCAAATTCAGGGCACAATTGGCATGTACAACATTAAATCAACAGTTAACACCAGTAAAATTTAAATTGTTACCAGGATTCAAAGAACCACAGGTTAAACAATGGTTTTTCTCTGAAGAAAAAGCTAAAGCACTACAAAAAATCTGTGCTGAATTAGAACAGGAAAAAAAGATACAAAGTATAGGTCCAGAAAATCTTTACAATACACCTGTATTTTTAATAAAAACTGGAAAATGGAGAATGCTTTTGGATTTTAGGGAATTAAACAAAGGAATAGATGTAGGTAGATTAACTCAGTTAAGTATTCCTCATCCAACAGGGTTTTCACAGATGAAGCACTTTACTGTAATAGATACAAAGAATGCTGGTGGACAGGGTCTCCAAAAGGTTATCAATGTACTTTAGAAAAAATACCACCGTGGAAAGCAAAACATCCTGGCATAATATGTGTATATGGATGATATTTTAATGGGAACAAATTATACAGCTCTT
>NW_007734228.1:31468-32928 GCF_000696425.1 Galeopterus variegatus | reverse complement strand
AAAAAAAAAACTTTATTGCCGGCTGCCGGGACCACACCAGCCAATTCGGAATGCGACCCCGAGCCGTTTTTACTTTCAGTTTTTAAAGCTGCAAGCGCGGCAACTCAGTCGCCCAATCGCCACGCTAAGAGTTATTAGCCAATGCAAGCGAGCTAACAATACATAAACCAGTCTTGCATGTAGCATGTCTCCTCCCGGCCCCTCCCACATTTTCCCACCTGAGTTTATACAAAACGGAGGGGTTATTTTAAATGGCGTCGGTCCTGCTCTCAGGAAAAGAACACTACGGGCCGGCCCCGTGGCTCACTAGGCAGAGTGCAGCACTGGTAGCACCACGGACACGGGTTCAGATCCTATACGGATGGCCATGTGCTCACAGGCTGTGCGTGGTGCAGACCACACCGTGCCGAGGGTTGCAATCCGCTAACCGGTCAAAAAAAAAAAAAAAAAAAAAACCTTTACTTCAGGACTAGCAAAGATAAAAAAAAAAATAATAATAAAATAACCAAAGCACAAAAATGTGTGGCTTTAGCAAATCCTATGGTTTCAGAAATAATGTGAGGAAAAATTTCAGATGAAGTTTGGCTGCCCATAAAAAAGGTTAGTTTAAAGTATTTGTTACAAGAGGGATTAGAGGGAAGAGAAAGTTGGTTGTTAAATTGCAGATTTGGTATGGTACCTAACAAAATTTTTGATAAAAGTGAGTGTTTAAGTTATCCTTGTTTATGGAAAAGTTCTGTTCCTGTCTCGGGCCCTACAATATATAGAGATGGATTAAGAAAAAAGGGACGACCTGCTTGTAGTGCTATATGGGAAAATGCAAACAATAATAAAGTAATAGAATTTGAGGGAACAGCTCAGCAAGCAGAAGTTAAAGCATTTTTATTAGCATTACAATTAGAATATAATCAAAAGAACACAGTCACAGACAGTAAATATTTATGGACATGTATCAAGTGAATGTCTGAATATGCATGGAAAGAGGAAAATCCAATTTGGCAAGAAATTTGGAAATTATTANTGATAAATCAGTAAAGTATTTAGGGTATATTTTAGACCCTAAAACATGGAAACCACATAGGTATGTTATTGGATAATAAACCGAGAACATTAAATGACGTTCAGTGAGTATTAGGAAGACTTAATTAGACAAAATGAATATATCCTAATATACAAACAAAATATTCAAAAGTTATTAACAGGAGATCAAATTATATTAAGTAAAAGATCATGGACTAAGAAAGCTCATCAGGAGGTAGATATAATACAGCAGATGTTAACACAGCAGGAAGGAATGACTTATCAAGTAAGAGAACCAGTTAGCCTTAGTATTGCATGGAATCAAGTAGCTCAAGGGGCTGTCCATCAAAAGGATAAGGTGCTCTGATGGGGATATGGGACTGTTATAGGTGTCGGGAGATATCACCGTTGGAGACCCATATAGAAAAGGAAAAAAAAAA
>NW_007734228.1:28250-29630 GCF_000696425.1 Galeopterus variegatus | reverse complement strand
AAAAAAAAAAGCAGCCAGAGATTGTTATGTGGCAGCCCAGGAAAAAAGACAAACATGTACATGGATACACCTCCAGTTAGGTGAAATGCAAATAGCACAGATACAATTAAATTATGAATTAGCTATGAAAGCATTGTTATTACTACAGTCAACTGTTAAAGGAAGTTATTCAACAGAATTATTATTACAAGTTGTAAATATTGCTAAAAAGGAAATATATATTGAAAAGGGTGATCCAGTCGCTATTTTATATGTCATAGCTGCTGAAGATATGGGGGAAACAACCCTACAAAAGTCAGCTCCGGCCGACATGGTCTGTTGCACCTCAGAAACTTTTCAGGAAGCAGAACAATGGCATGATGTTGCACAGGCAAACCCTGGACAATTAGCAAGAAAGTTCCATCTTCCCTTAGGATTAGCAAAATGTATTACACAGTTATGCAAAAACTGTCAACAGCAGGATACGGCTACAGGAGAGGGATACAATCAGTTAAAAAACCAAGAAGGTGTCTGGCACGTTGATGTTACACACATGTTTGAGTTAGGGCTTTATAAGTATGTGTATGTAGCAGTTGACATACAAACAGGGATGATATGGCGTAGTACACAAAAGGGAGAAACAGCAAAACATACACAGACAACTCTGCTACAGATCATTCATATAGCCAGGCTCCCAAAGGAAATCCAAAGTGATAATGGACCAGGTTTTGTAGCAGATAGAGTGCAATTAATGTATAAACAATTAGGGACTACATGGCACCATGGTATTCCATACCACCCTCAAAGTCAAGGAAAAGTTGAAGGTACACAAAAATTAATTGAACAACAATTCAAAAAAGTTAAGGAATCATTTGAAGACCCCATTAATGCTGTGTTATGAGCAGTATTTTGCCTTAATTTTGAAAAAAGGGGTAGAGATGGGTACACAAGAAGAGAGGCTTGGGTCGAAGAACAGAATTTTAAAAACCAGTTAGAAACATATAGGAATATGCAAACCTTAACAACTCAAATTAAAGTTTTATCTAAGGAAACAAAAGAACCAAGAACAGGGTGGAGAGCCCTGGTATTTTGCAATGGGAAGGTGTTGGAGTACGGGTATTAAAGTTGGAAGGGGGAGAGATGAGAGTAATACGGAAACATCTAACAAAGAATTTTTACAGATGGATCCTGAAGTTACTGTTCAGTGGATGGATGCCTTTTGTTTTGGAACAGAAGAAGCCCTTCTTATAGCTTATATCCTTAATGGACAAGAACTGCACCCTAGTGAAATTTTGGTAGTGAATAAACAAACCATTCCTAAATGGTTAACAGAGGTCGATCATTCTGTTTGAAACAAATATAAAAAAAAAAAAAAAAAAAAAAAAAAAAAAAAAAAAAAAA
>NW_007734228.1:26567-28134 GCF_000696425.1 Galeopterus variegatus | reverse complement strand
CAAATATTAAAAAAAAAAAAAAAAAAAAACAGTACAGAACATAGATTGATCTAAATACAGAAAAGATATTGGATCAATGCCTTTTGTGGGCATAAAAGATATTCATTAGTAAGAGGATGAGAACAAAATATAAAATGGATTAAACACATACAGCTGTTGCCATAGTTTGGGAACATATGTGTGTGGTGCTCTGGTGTTACAGTTCCTCATTGGAGTGAACCACATGGTGCTCCAAGGCCTCGTGGATCTTACTTAGTGCACTTAAGACAATTAATAAATGATGTGTAGAAGAAACTCGTCGTAGTCCCAAAGGAAGTTGTGGATGGCCTTCCAGATGCCCACTGTGTGTTCTTCGAGTAGCTATTATATTATCAGAAGAGGATTATTGGAAAGAAGAGGCAGCTATTCCAAAGTTACAAATGACGTTATAATAGATGTTTTGAGCAACTGTGGGGAGAATTGACTTATAATATTTCAAGAAGAAATATTAGTATATGGCATGCTAGGAGGCAAACAAGAGTAAGTATAAAATGGAAATCACCAAAACATGGCCCTCATGTCATTACAGGAGTCTCTTGGCTCAGACTGGCAGCAAAATTTTGTGCTTGGGAAGCTAACGGGGACCTAATATCAGAAGCATAACGAGTAATCCATGGCAAATGTGTTGTAAATGTAGATGCTCCTGCTTACACTGCTGTTACCTTTGCATTCTATGTTTTCAGCAAAAATATTTCGGGATAATACATGAAAGAGGTCCCAGAAGAGTAAAACCTTGTTATCATAATTGCTGTAGTTGGACAATTCCAAGTGGAAAGAAAAGAGAGTACAATACTGGTTCAAAACAAGGAAGCAAATCCTCTGGGACAAGGAACAATTTTACATTAAGTTAAGAATACAGATCCCCAGGAAGTTTAGTGAAGGAAGGGAAAACAGTCCTCAGCTGCTACCCTCATTGTTGAAAAAGGAACTGGGAGCAACAGAGTCAGATCTGATCCCTGAAGAACCATGGCCTCTTTCTCTTTACCATTAATAAAAGAAGAGAAAGATGATATTTATGTGGTTGTGACTCCAAGATGGTCAGAAAGAGACTCAAACAGAAAAGATAAAAATGAGATCCCAAAAGACAGAACCATCCATGGAAGATAAATTAATAAAAGAATTAAGGATGCTTCAGCTTCAATGAATGAAGGAGGAGAAATGGAGACAACAAGAGCAGTATACTACTAGCTCATTGGAAGAAGAGAAGGACGTGCGTAGGCCTTTGTTTTCAGCAGGAAAAGGTAAGAAAATTATATGGGTTTGTATCTTAGTATTTTTGTGGGTCCCATGTGTCAAGGTTTTAGGCTAGGGTAGCTAAAATGGTCCAGACTCACTACACTTGTGAGTCCTCAAGAAGTCCCCTGGTTCTGTGCAGCAGATAATACTCAGTTTGGATGCCTTCTAAAAACCATTATATAACACAGCTTCATTGGGCTGGAAATAACAGAAGAAAGTGGGGACTTAGAGGGCAAAGAAATGGTACAGACTATGGAAACAATAATTGGGGACTTCAAAAAGGGAAAAAATG
>NW_007734228.1:23772-26008 GCF_000696425.1 Galeopterus variegatus | reverse complement strand
CAAAAAGGGAAAAAATGGGTATGGTTATTTGAAAAAGATTTAAATGCTCGATGTCCAAAGAATATGGCCTGTCGCAAGCCATTTAATTGTACAAATGCTACTTGGTCTTTAAATGTGACAGAGGAATATTGGGGAGCAAATTGTAGTGGACTTGAATGGATTTTAGATTCCGCAGGCAAGATATTTCAAGACATAAACCAATGGTTTTTAATCCCACTTGGGCACTAAAGCAAGGACTTGTTAATTACATGGTTTATAAAGCTAATCATACTGCCCAAGGGCCTCAATGTAAGAAAAATGGCAATAACGCCTGTTGGTGTAATTGGAATGGTTGCAGTCAGTTTCAAGATATTCTAGAAGCATGGCCTGCTCACTTCTTTTACTAAAGGGGTACAGTTAGGTGTACATAGACCTTATTATTTTTGGAACTACAACAGGAATAGGATTCAAAGAGAGTATGACACAAACAGTAACGTTAGTGGTGAATTTAAGTGGGGAAATGAAACAATTGTACACAGTAGTGCCAATAGGCAAAATGAAACCTTACAGTTAGTAAAATGGTATTGTGACAGAGAAGCTCAAGTTACTCAGTGTTTACCCGAGTTTGGTGAACTTACAGCTGATAATGCATTTATAGGAATAGGGTGGAAAACCTGGATATATCCTCAATATAAACAGTCCTGGCTCCATAGTATAAAATTTAATAAAACTCATCCAGGACAAGTAAATTGTACGATTATGCATTTATTTAGTTATACTAACAAGAAAGAATACATGCCTTTTAATAGCTTACCATTTTGCAATTTATCTTTGCCAGGTCAAGTAAAGAAAGGGTGTTTATGAAGCATTAGTGATTTACCAGAGGGAGGGAAGTTTGATTGTGCTATCCCACATCTTTGGGCTATAGGGGATTTTCAAAGATGGACTTGGCAATATACGAAAAAGCAAGGGGATGATGAGCCACAAACACCACATTTGTCCTTTCCATGTGAAATGGAAGACAAACAGTGGTTTCAATTAGAGTGCAATTTTGTTAACAGGACAAAAATTGAGAATAATACACAATTTTGTCACGATTGCTTAGAATGCAGATCAAATGACACTAGGGTCTTACTGTGGACTCACAAATTAATGCATGTGCAGTCAACAGGGGAATGCACATATACAACATGTATTTTCCAATTTATAGGAATTCATTGTGATTCAGTAAGTATCAAAGGCCAGGAAGGCACACAATGGAAAAAATTTGACATAGAGAGTAATCGGTGTGACATGTTGTTTGACATATGCACCAGAGAAAAAAGTAAATGGTACACAAAACAGCACATGTGCTCGAACAAGGTCAGCCATTTGTTTTGCAACCAAAGGAGGTCCAGAAGAATGGATTCAACAGGCATTTGATAGGCATATTAAGGTGGGCCAACAGGAAAATATAATTCCCACTCGTATTGATGATAATAAAGTAGAAATTGTTAGGCCAGGCAGATCCTGGCCTGGAGCTGTTTTATTGGCTGCTTTTGGAATTATTACTGTCATCAGTGCTATGGCTGGTATAGATGCAGGTGGAGTAGCCCTCCGTCAGTTACAGGAACCCAAGGAATGAGCAGAAAAAAATGTCCAAATGATGAAGGATCTTATAGAGACCCAGAGAAGTCATTGGGTGTTTACTAAGGATTTTACTTTTGGGCTTTTGGAGCTAGAAGCTCAAGTAAGACGGATTGAGGATGTGCTGGCTACTGATAAAGCTTTCCAAACATTAAATCGTGAAGTATCAGCAGGCAGTCATTGCATCTTCCGTGGGCAGTACAATACAACACAGCTCAAAGACTGGATAAATAGCACCAGCTGGTATAACATGTCAATTAATGAGTGGGCAGCAAGGTTACAGTTTTTCAAAAGGGGATAAAAGAAATAGATAAATTAGTTTTAAAAAATAAAGGAAGTTTAACACATTTAAGGGATAGTTTACAAAAAGTACAAGAACAGTCAACATTAGAAGCATAGATTAGTACAGTGCCTGATCGGTTATCTTCCATGTGGAAGGTATTAAAAATGGTTGGTGGTGGCTCATCATAGGTATCATTTGTTTGTTCATCATAGTTCTCCTAATACCAAGCTGTGTTAAAGCAATCATTAATTATATAAAAGGATATGTAATACTAAGTATGTTTGATATGCAGGAACAGTGGCCACAAGAGTGCCATCGAGGAACAAGATAGAAAGAAAAAGTTTAAGG
>NW_007734228.1:21004-21991 GCF_000696425.1 Galeopterus variegatus | reverse complement strand
TCCAAACACACTAACCAGGCTGCATAAGACTTGTCTGGCCTTCCTTTATATCTGTTTTTCAGATTGTAATTCTCCCTTTCTGTGAAGCCCTGCATTGAGCATGTTTCTTTTCTCTCAGAGGCCTCAGGGACTTTCTGAATACCTCTTTTCTTTCCCCTCATAGGTGCCCCAAGGTCTGTCTGATACCTACATTGTGAGGAATCTGGTGCTGGGAAACTGATCACATAAGTGCCCAACAATCAGGATTGTGTGTCTCTCTCCTGTTTCCATGCTGCTTTCTCTCTGTCTCAATTCATGAAGCCAGCTCATTCACCTCCATGAGGTGGGGGTGGGGTGTGTGTGTGACTGATACCCACTTAGCACTTCTATTTGCCCAGAAAACATCCAGCTGCATGTCTAGGCCCTGTATCTCCAGGCTAATGTATCTACCCTGCACCAGCTAATGGGGGATAATGCCCATCCCACTTTGCAAGGAAGTGGTGATTCTGTCAGACTGGACCCTGCCCGCTATGCGAGTATTGGGAAGCAGATTCACTGTGCACTGATTACTATCTTGTCTGAGTCCAGTGAGACAGAACACCCAAGCACACAACGAGTTAAGTGAAGTGGGTTTATTACTTACAGGTAGGCAGCAAGGCACAACAGAAGCCTAGAATCCATTGTGATCCAGTCCCCCAATGTCTCAAAAGTTGCCTGGGGAAGATGGGAGTCTCTATTCCACAGTTGCACAGTAATGAAGGGACCCTAGTTTTCCCTGGTTTTATGCACTGGGGTCACATTACCTTTGGAGCTAAAACATTAAATGACATCTTACTTCTAAAGATAGACTGGAATTGAGCTCAGGATGTTGGCAGGCAATTTCTCCCTCTCCCAGAATGTGGCATTCCCAGCATGTACTACAGTTATTCTTGAGTAATGCAAGTGAGAAATGGGTCAGTTCAAGGACACCTGGAGAAATGTCCTGCATTACCAACACTATTTTTTTTT
>NW_007734228.1:18216-19422 GCF_000696425.1 Galeopterus variegatus | reverse complement strand
TTTGAAATTTATTTCTAAGGTTCTGGAGGCTGAAAGTACAGGATTACAGCACCAGCAGATTTGGTGTCTGGTAAGGGCACGTTCTGTAGATTGTGTTTTCTCTAAGTGTTCTAATGTGGCAGAAAGAATAAATGCTGTGCTACCACATAGTGAAAGGGGCAAACAGCTCCCCAGCACCTTTTTATAAGAATACTGAGCCTAATCATATAGGCCTCACCCCAATGACTTAATCACCTCTTCTATGCTCTACCTCTTAACACTGTTACACTAGTGATTAAGTTTCAATGTATCAAATATGGGGAGACAAATTCAGAATATAGGATGGAACTTTATTGGTTTCCTTTAGTGGAGTGAGATGTGCATGATTCTTACGATCTGAGTTGCCTTCTATTGCTGTCTTTGCATTTCTTGTTCATCTTACTTTGCTCTCATTGCAGCAAAACTATCTGGCAACCATAAATAGCTGTGAACATGCTCTTCAGAGCTTTGAGCGAACATGGCACACCAGGGAGATTACAATGTTGAGTATCAGGAGGATAATTCAAAGACAGTGTAGTATGCTGTTTACCCATGGTCCCCGTGAACCAAACTAACCAGAATAAAGAAAATAAAAACAAAGATTAATGGTTAGAACAAAGTATAAACTTGGTCTCTGATTCCAGAGGGTGGTTAGTTAAGAATACTTCTAAGTGTGAACTCAAAGCATGTATTTCTGGTTTGCAGTTTGAATGTCCCTGGTTATTGCATCAGGCACCTCTGTGAACTTTCTGAGAGCACCACACAGCAGGCACAAAGGTTCTCAGAAATTCACATCTTGTCTGCGTCTAGCTCACAGGGCTTTGAGAACAGGTCAGTTTATAAATAAAAAAACTCAAGGACAATAAAAAAGGCTAATATCTGATATGCACAAGGGTGTACAATAGTTTTGTACTGAAATATAATTGT
The DNA here is from genome assembly GCF_000696425.1 of Galeopterus variegatus. Classification (NCBI taxonomy): domain Eukaryota; kingdom Metazoa; phylum Chordata; class Mammalia; order Dermoptera; family Cynocephalidae; genus Galeopterus; species Galeopterus variegatus. The sequence continues at coordinate 18,477 of NW_007734228.1, read as the reverse complement.
TCTCTCTACAGCTGCCCTCATATGTACCAAAGAGAATCCCAGTAAGACTAAATTGCTTGCAAAATAGTTCTAGTTTTATTAAACTTGGCCAATTTACATTAGTGCAGCAAGAATAGTGACTGACCATATAGGCTCCTTTGAATACTACTTTGCTGGAATTTTAGATTTGGAGTTTCTGATTAAACATTTAAGGGTCTCATCATGGTAAACCAAGCCAAGAAAAATGCCATCAGATGTTGTCAGCAATACTTATAGATTTGG
>NW_007734228.1:16145-17353 GCF_000696425.1 Galeopterus variegatus | reverse complement strand
GATCTTAACCCTTGACTTGGTGTTGTCAGCACCACGCTCTTCCAAGTGAGCCACAGGCCAGCCCAAGGCCAGCAAATGCTTAAACTGCATGAACTAAACCAATTTTTTTCCAGGAGGCTTTATTGGCTTCATTAACTCAATCATCATTTTGTAAAACTGTTTGGTCACATCTCATTCTGTTCCCATTCTTAAATAGGACATTGCTGTCAAAGCCTTGGTAATATAAATATTTCTAATTATGACCTGTTTCATAGAAAAAATATTCTTACTGAGGTTATTGTCATAAAAAATAATGCTAATAGTTTCTGAATTCTGGAGCAGTGAGGTAGGGAGAAAAATATTTTTGTCTTTGTTCACAAAGGAATATTTTATTAAATTGCTGTAAGCTATCAATAGCTGAAGAGAAAAAAGTTTCTTTAAATATGAAAGAGAATATTAAAGAACCAACAATATTTCCAACAAAAAGACCATACTAAAAAGAAACATACTTCTTTTTTTCCTATTCATTTAGCCTTGTGGAATTAATTGTGGTTCTGCTTGATGTTGGGCTGTTTTCTGAACCAATCAGTTCCTTCACTGGAGTTCTGGAAATTCTTAGTCCAATAGTTCGATCTTAAAGTTAGAAACCTGTACTTGTCAGAGTTGGTTTTATGAATCCTCTTAAAGACAAAAAACTTCAGAAGTATAGTTTATTACAAAAGGTTTCAGATAAGCAACAGAGAAAAATGATTAACTGTATGTAAATAACGAGGTTTTAATTAGTCATGGATAACGATCTCATGAGATTTTGTCTATAATAATAATAATGCAATTGACAAGAAAATTTGGTTATTTCTGTAGTGTGTTATTGTTTTAATATATTAAAAGCAGCCTGAAGTCTGCGAGAGATACAGTTGTTTCAGAATTGTGAGCCAAGTAAATCTCTTCTTTAGAAATTATCATCTCATGGGCTGGCCCGGTGGTGCACTCGGTAGAGTGCGGCACTTGGGAGCGCGGCAGTGCTCCCGCCGAGTGTTCGGATCCCATATAGAGACCAGTCTGTTCACTGGCTGAGTGCGGTGTGGGCGCGACACTGAGGGTTGCGATCCCGTTACCAGTCACAAAAAAAAAGACAAAAAGGAGAAAAAAAAAAAAGAAATTATCGTCTCAGTTGTCCTGTTATAGCACACAGAACTGCTAATACTCTTGATATTAAGGCTCATCATTTT
>NW_007734228.1:13925-15145 GCF_000696425.1 Galeopterus variegatus | reverse complement strand
AAAAATAACTTGTAATTAAGTCATTTCAAGTCTTAGCCAGATTGACCACACATAGAATTTCTTTTTCAGGATTTGCCTTTGCTATCCTTCCACAACATGATTGTATCCATTCAAGTTTTGTCCTTTTCTCTTTCCTATCGTGGAACTACCAGTCATTCTACTCGAAGATAATATTACTCTTTTTCTCTTAACAAAAACACACCCTTCATACCTCAAAGCTTTATTTACCAAAAACATGTTCTTACTTTCCTTGAATACAGTTTTTCTCTTAATATTTCTCATTAGTTACCATATATTTATTAGAATCCAAACCTTGTAGTAACTTCGATGTCTAGTGAAAACTAGAAAGTAAAAAATGTAAACTGTCACACCAGCATTCTGTAGATTGACAGAATTTCTGGAATTCTGTGCTTTCTCACAGTGTAATTTTTAAATGTGGCACCAGGATGTGTTTGCTAACAGACCCAAATACGTTTAGTTCTTCTGTAATAAGAAGCCAGAAGCAGATAAGCTTAAACTTATGTGTAATGAATGCTTTAGCATTTTGTCTTACTTGACAGTGATTTAGCTATTCTATGTGTATCTATTATTCAGTTTAACTTAGCAAAAGCCGAAGGGTGCAAGTCAGCAAAGAGATATGGAATTTAATCTTTAAGTAAACATCATAACACCAAGCAATGTGAGCCATCATTATGTCTTTTTTAGCTATTTTTCAGCATATGTGTTATTAGGCAATTATCATGAAAGCAAGACCCTAAATTTAAATACGTGAGTCTTTTTGGTTTGTTTGGTTGCTGTACTTGATATAATTTGAATAGTGGACACTGTACTTCCTTGTACACATTTGTTCTTAGGTTGTATTCATAGTTCTCTAATCATAAACATATAATACAAAGAACATAAAATTATTTGACTAATAAACACATGTAATAAAANAATAAAAGTTTTTTCTACATTGTATTTAATGCTCATAATTCTGAAGACATGCCTGATTTATTTAAACCAACAAACTTTAATTGTACTTTATTTATCCAATACATTCAAGATCGTATGAACTTGAAAATGTTTGGGGTTAGTTCCTATCTTTCTAAGAGTAAGAAATATTCAATTTATGTAACCACTTATTTTTCTTTCACCCAATTTAACAGAGCTTTTTTATAAATTAATTTTCTCAATACCACCCAAAGTTTAAAAACAAAATCACACACAACATGCATAGA
>NW_007734228.1:11366-12048 GCF_000696425.1 Galeopterus variegatus | reverse complement strand
TGTAGCTCTGTGGTCACAAGCTTGTTCTTATATTAGCAAAAAGCACAGACTGCTAGCTCTTTCCTGAAAAGATGAGAGTCAGAGTTGCTCTCTAAAGCAGACCCCTCCTTAAGTAACCACACTTCCTGCCCTTGCACCCAGGTGTGATAAAGAACCTTACTCAAAACCATTTACCCACTGTTTGGAAACAGTCTTGCTCCTTGACCATACTTCCTGTTGTTGTGTCCAGCTGCAAAATGATTGGTCCAACTATGATCAAAACCCTACCCAGAGCCACTGACCCAGTTCCAATAGAAATGCTTGCTGTTCACCTACCCAAGGAAAGTATAAAAACCTAGTGCCCCTCCTGCAATGGCAACTCAGAGCTTTGGATTTCTAATCCCCCTGAGTCAGCCGGCTTAATAAACCTGTTTTCTCCACCCTCTCTGAGTGACTGAGTTTCCTTGGTGACACCTTCCATAACAAGATGATATCTCAATGTGATTTTGATTTGTATTTCCCTGGTGCTGAGTGATGAGCATTTTTTCATGTGTCTGTTGGCCATTTGTATATTTTCGTATGAGAAATATCTAGTCAGCTCTGTTAGGTCAGTGAGACAAAGGGATTAAAGGACTCCAAGCCAAATGCTTACTATGTCAGAGAGTTTATTTCCAGAAAACCTGGAGGTGAGACTGAAAGATCA
>NW_007734228.1:8875-9605 GCF_000696425.1 Galeopterus variegatus | reverse complement strand
TAAAGCTTGTTTCTGAGAGGAAGTGCGTGCCAAGTGACTGGCGCAGGGAGAAAAAGTGTAGGCATAATGGTCATTGAAGAAAAGTATGCCTGTTTTCTCACTACACATGGTATCTGTGTCATCCTCTCCTTTGGCTTTTTCCCTTTGACAGCAGAACTTTCAAAATATAAACTTAGACTTGAAGAGTTTGTTTGAGCACTCAGTGATTCACAAATTGATCACTATCAGAGACCAATCAGCTTAGCACTCCACTGGGGGTGTGGGAAAAGATACTTTTATAATGTGTTGATGGGAGTAAGAAATAGAAAATATATTTGATTATTTAAAGTACAAGGACCCTAGTTACAGGACAATCGGTGGTTTGGAACTGGTTAATCTTATTTTCATTTACTGTTTACAATGTGTTTGGTTTGCAAACAAAGCAACTAAAGGCACTAGTTCTGTCTTAGCCTAATGATGTGCCAGTTGAAAATATTTTAACACTAGGATTTTTAAAGTATTATGTTATTATATATGTTATATGCTATATAATATCTTATATTTTTAACTTTTTTAATTTTGTAAACATAAAGTCTACAAGTATTTCTATGTGACCATTTGAACATTCCATGATTCACAAATGGCCATCATCAGAGTGCAAGCAGCTAGCACTCTACTGACATTGTAAGAAAAGAAACTTATTTATTTATACATTTATTTATTAATTCTCACATATTGTTTATGCATATTT
>NW_007734228.1:6461-7280 GCF_000696425.1 Galeopterus variegatus | reverse complement strand
TCTTAGTTGCTAAGCAAGCTGTTCAGGGGAAAGATTGTAACTATTGAAGCAGAGTTCTGAAGGCCCTGAAGATGGAGCGAATTCTGACCAGCATTCCTACAATCCATATTGCCACAAATGACAGAATTTCATTACTTTTCATGGCCAAGTAGTATTCCATTGTGTGTATATATACCACATTTTCTTTATCCGTTCATCCATTGGTGGACACCTAGGTCAATTCTATATCTTGGCTATTGTCAATAGTGCTGTGATAACATGGGGTGCAGACACCTCTTTGGTATGCTAATGTTCTTTCCTTTGGATAATACCCAGCAGTGGGATTGCTGGATCATTTGGTCATTCTATTTTTTAATGTTTTGAAGTACCTCCATTCTGTTTTCCATAATGACTGTACTAATTTACATTCCCATCAACAGTGTATAAGGTTTCCCTTTCTGCCACATCCTCACCAGCATTTGTTCCTTTTTTTCTTTTTGATAGTAGCTATTCTAACTGAGGTGGGGCAATATCTTATTGTGGTTTTGATTTGCACTTCCCCGATGATTAGTGATGTTGAGCATTTTCTCACATACCTGTTTCCATTCATTTTCTTTTGAGAAATGTCTATTCAGGTCATTTTCCCAGTTTTCAATCAGATTATTTGTGTTTTTGCTGTTGAATTGCTTAAGTTCTTTGTATATTGTGGATATTAATTCCTTGTTGAATGAATCATTTGCAAATATTTTTTTCCATTTTGCTGATTGTCTCTTCACTCTGTATATTCCTTCTTTGGCTGTGCTGAAGCTTTTTAGGTTTATGTAATTCTGTATGTATGTT
>NW_007734228.1:5015-5711 GCF_000696425.1 Galeopterus variegatus | reverse complement strand
ATAAAATTTTTGCCCAGACCAATGTCTTAGCATGTTTTCTTACAGTAGTTTTATAGTTTCACATCTTGCATTTAAGTCTTTAACCCATTTTGAGTTAATTTTGGTGTATGGTGCTATGTAGGCATCTAGTTTCTTTATTCAGCATGTGGATACCTAGTTTTTCAGCACCATTTATTAGAGAGGCTGACCTTTCCACAATGAAGATTCTTGGTGTCTTTGTCAAAGATAAGGTGGCTGAAGACATGTGGATTTACTTCTGGGTTCTCTATTCTGTTCCATTGGTCTGAGTGTCTGACTTTATGCCAGTACTATTCTGTTTTGATTACTATAGCTTTATAGAAGTCAGGTATTGTAATGCCAGCAGCTTTGATCTTTTTGTCCAGGATTGCTTTGGCTATTTGGGTTTTTACATGATTCCATGTGAATTTTTAAGATTTTCTTCTGTGAATAATGTTATTGGCATTTTTCATAGAAATTACATTGTATCTGTATATTGCTTTGTGTAGTATGGTCATTTTGACAATATTAATTCTTCCAATCCATGAAAATAGAATGTCTTTCCATTTTTGGTGTGTCCTCTTTATTTTCTTTCATTAGTTCTTTGTAGTTTTCATTGTAGAGATTTTTCACCTCCTTGGTTAAATTTATTTCCAGTATTTTAATTTTTTGGTAGGTATTGTAAATGGGATTCTCTTA
>NW_007734228.1:2861-3993 GCF_000696425.1 Galeopterus variegatus | reverse complement strand
ATATAATAGTCTCTAATGGTTCTTTGTATTTCTGTGTTATCAGTTTGAGCATCTTATTTTTATTTCTGATTTGTGTTATTTGGGTCTTCTTTCTTTCTTAATTACACTAGTGAATAGTTTGCTAACTTTTCTCTTTTCAAAAAAAACTTTTAGTTTTGTGAATCTTTTGTCACCTAACATGTGATTTATTCTAGAGAATAATCCATGTGCTGATGTCAAAAATGTGTATTCTGCAGTTGTTGGTTAAAATGTTTTGTAAATGTCTGTTAGGTCCACTTGGACCATATGCAGTTTAAATCTAATTTTTTCTGTTCAATTTTTGTCTAGATGATCTGTTCAATGCTGAGAGAGGTATGTTGATGGCCATGACTATGATTGAATGAGGGCCTAACTCTCCCTTTAGATCCAATAATATTTGCTTTATATAACTGGGTGCTCTGATGTCGGTTGTATCTATTATTATAATTGTCATGTCCTGTTGCTGAATTTATTTCCTTATTTTTATATAATGCCCTTCTTTGTGTCTTTTCATAGTTTTTGCTTAAAGTCTATATTATTTGACATAAATATAGCTACTCCAGCCCACTTGTGGTTTCAATTTGCCTGGAATACCTTTTTCCATCTCTTCACTTTCCATCTATGTCTGTCTCTACAGAAGAAGTGAGTTTCTTATAGGCAGCATATAGCTGGGTCTTGCTTTTAATTTATTCAGCCAGTATATATTTTTTATTNTAAAAGTGTTGAGAGTGGGTATCCTTGTATTATTGTTTCAGTTCTTCTTTTGTGGCATAACGTAGGGTTAGTTGTGGGTTCATCATATAGGGCTTTTATTGTATTGAGATACTTTCCTTCTATACCTAATTAGTTGAACATTTTTATTATAAAGGAATGTGGAATTTTATCAGTTTTGTTGTTGTTGCACCTATTGAGGTAATCATACATTTTTTTCCTGACTTTTCTCTGTTGGAGAACTGCTGATTACCGATTCAATCTTGTTGCTCATTAGTGGTCTGTTATTTTCTATTTCTTCTTAATTTACTCTTTTAGGTTGTACGTGTTCAGCAATTTCTCTTTTTTTTTTTTTTTCAGGTTTTCCAACTTCTTGGCATATACTTTTATATAATAGTCTCTA
>NW_007734228.1:0-958 GCF_000696425.1 Galeopterus variegatus | reverse complement strand
GTATGTCTTCCTTTGTGAAATGTCTATTCAGCTTCTTTGCCCACTTCCTGAATGGATTGTTTTTTTTTTTTTTTCACTGTTGAGTTTTTTGAGTTTCTTGTATATTCTGGATATTAATCAGTTGTGAGATTTAAAGTTTTAGGAACATGTGTAATTTCCATAAATTTGTATATTTTCCAAAATTTGTTTGTTGTTATTTCTAATTTTATTCCATTGTGGCCTGAAAATATACTTGATATGATTTCAGTCTTTTAAATCTGTGACCTAACATGTGGTCTATCCTGTAGAATGATCCATGGGCTGATGAGAAGAATTGTCAGTCATCTGTTGTTTGATGAAAAGTTCTGTATATGTCTGTCAAGTCCATTTGGTTTAACATACTGTATAAATCTCATGTTTCTGTGCTAATTCTTTGCCTAGATCATCTGTCTAATGCTGACAGTGGTGTCTTAAAGTCCCCAACTATTACTGTGTTAGGGTCTGTCTCTCCTCTTATCTCCAATAACAGTTGCTTTATATATCTGGGTGCTTTGATATTGGGTGCATATGTATTTATGATTGTTATATCTTCTTGCTGCATTGATTCTATTAGGGGAGCCATGTTTCCCTGTTTTTTCATGCTTCTTATATCTCTGTGTTGATGTCTGGGCATCTGGTAGTGTAGTCACTTCTTTTTTTTAATTTTAATTTTTTTTTATTGAATCAAGACTGATTATACATATTTTGGGGGTTCCACACTGAGATATGTTGGTCGAATCAATATTACTGGCATATTTATTGTGACAAATCATAATTATCTTTACGACCCTTGCTGAATCTCTCCCCATCCCCCTCCCTCCCCATCCCTCCCCTCCCTCCCTCTCCCTCCCCATCCCTCCTCTAATTAACTTAGATTTCATCTCTCTTTCTGAAAGAATAATGGTTACTCTGTTGATTTGTTGCCTACATGATTTGTCCA
>NW_007734227.1:85164-96867 GCF_000696425.1 Galeopterus variegatus | reverse complement strand
GGTTTTGGTGATGGGACACAATAACCAACTACATTGTATATTGACAAAATAAAAATAAAAAATTTTAAAATAAAAAAAAAGTATGTATAAAAGAGGTGATATAAAAACAGCTATGGATGTGAAGATGTAGTTGTAGTTAGAAAGGCTGAGGGAAAGAAAATATTTTTATGTGAAAAGGCATCTGGTACATTGTATTCTTGTCCTAGAGTAAAATAACTGGCTATTTAATAAGTAGGAAGTATAGGACAAAATGAAAAGTCTAAAGCATGTCATCAAATGTCTGAGTAAGTCATGATAACTGTTTGTACAGGTTAATTTGTAAAAGAAATTTTAAAAATTGGCTAAAGTTAAAAACAAATTATGTATAAGTTTTTCTAAAAATTAAACATTAATATCAAAAGTATTCTGATACAGATCTAGAGTTTGTTCTCCTGTGTTGGAACAACCAGATTTCCCAAAAGCACTTAACTACTCTTAATAGAAAATTGTAAGAAGTTTTCTTTATTTTTTAAATAACTGGCTGGGGAAACATTTCATGTTTTATCATAATTTCTTGTGCTCTCTGCCTTTAAAATCCTCTGTCACTTAGGTTTTATTTTTGTAATGATTCGTTAAGCTTTTGTTATCCAATTAACTTTCCAAAACCAAATTCTACAAACTCAGACTTGAATTAACTTTGGGAGGCTCAAAGGGCCCTGGAGCTTCTCAAAGTTTATATAAGAGATGTATCAAAACCAATTGGCTTATTTGATAAATTAGACTATATAAAAAACATCGTTAAAACAAGAAATAATGTTCGACCTTCTTTGGTTATACTGAGATGTTATGAAGATGTGTTCCAAAATATTGTAAGGTTCTTGGAAATCTGTGTCTTGATATAAATGCTACTGGTCATAATCTTGGTTCAATTATAATTTTAAAATGTTATGTCTTCAAATATTTCATGAAAAAATCCTGACAAGTACAGTTTCCTGACAAACTTTGAGTTCATACCTTTGAACTGAATTTCCAAAATTCTAATGAAGAAACTGAGGGGTTTGTGAAATTACTCACCAAGTTCAAAATGACAAAAGTTAATTACATAAAACTAATGAACTGATTAAAAAGAATTATAGGTTTTTACAATTTTTATTTTGAAACATCGCTCATTAATGTCTTGCTTTCCAGATTTGAGAAAACTCTCTCTCAAGCTATCTATAACGAACAACAGTTTGGTAAAATATAATTTAAAACAGAGATAAAAGCATCTGTTTTCTCCCTATTTGATCCCCCAAAGGTTAAAAACTTTGAGTATCGTTACGATTATTATGGCAATGTGGCTATTTTCATAAGTTCAATAAAAACTGACTCTCTCTTTATAACTAGATACAATTGGAAAGATTGGTGAAAAATAGCATGTCTCTTCTAAGTTCCTGACCCCTCTTCATGTTGCCCTAATTTGGCCTAACTGCTGTTTCATCTTTTCCCCTCATGTGGGACATGACAACCTGGGAATGAGTCTTCCCAGCACCGAGGGATCTATACAAAGAAAAGTAAAACCTTTTCAATCAGAAAATTGATCATCAATATTTTCAGGAGGAATGCTTTGATTGAAAAGGGGGAAATAATAACTTGTCTACAAAAGCAGTTCTCTAAAGTTTAACGGCCTTGAAGGGGGGGTTTATGACTTGGATGAGACATCTTGCTCCTAAACAAAAGATTTGTAATTGATCAAGAAATTTTACAAGGATGGGGCCGGCCCGGTGGTGCACTGCTATAGTGCACCGCTTGGGAAGTGCGGCGGCGCTCCCGCCGAGGGTTCGGATCCCACATACAGACCGGTTCCCGCTCACTGGCTGAGCGAGGCGCGGGAGCAAAACCGAGGGCTGCGATCCCGTTGCCGGTCCCGGTCTGGTACTGGGGCGACACTGAGGGTTGCGATCCGTTGCTGGACACGGAAAAAAGACAAAAAAAAAAAAAAAAAAAATTTTACAAGGATTAGGTGATTTGGAAGCAGTGATGTCCTGGATGGGTGAACACCAACAAACTCCCTGGACTCAAAATCAACTATTACATGGAATAGAACCCCATTCCAGAGTTTCAACAACTGGCATCCCAATTTACACCACCAGGAAAGATGCCAATGCAATAGCCCTGAGAGATGAGGACATCATCAGTCTCCACCTGGGATAAATTAAAAGGACTTGCCATGCTAAAATGATACTAACTTTGCTTTAACAAGATGTTTTTGTCTAACTGTGAAGCCTTGATCTATAACTTTTGCTCTTTCTTTTAATTAAATGAATAAAAAGGGGGGAAATGTGGAGGGTACTAACATTAATAAAGCACATGTACTTTACAGGGCCTAACTTTTTAGAATTACACAAGGAAATGTTAAGCTTGTGAAAGACAGAAAACTTTCCCTGGGCTAAAGTCTCTTTTGTAGATAAAGAATTGTAACACAGCAAAATTGCTGGCTCTAAGGGCAGATGTCCTTGGTGCAGCTAAACCTAATGATTGTTGCCATGACAATTATCTTACTGTTCTTTTTGTAACCACCTATGTTCCTTTTCTGTAACTTTCTGGCCTGGAGAATAAATACTGAGGGAGAATCCTAGTTCAGGGTTATTTTCCAAGAAGGAATGCCTCTCTCTTGAGGGTTCCTGGAAATTAGCCCCTTCAGGGTCTCTCACTGCTCAGAAGAAATGGGCCTTGAGTAATCCTTTGTGTCTCCATCATTCCAGCAGAGGTGACAGGGGTGGGAAGATACCTTACCTACAGAGGAACAAGGATGAGAATTACAGTAGACTTTTGGTGATAACCTGTGCACACAGAGAGGGGAGAGAAATATTTAAAGAATGGGAGAAAAAAAAACCTATGAACCTAGAACTCTATGTGAAGAAATAAGGTTTTCCCAGATGAACAAAACGTAAGAGATTTCATTGCCAGCAGATTTGCTTTGCAAGAAATATTAAAAGAAGTTCTTTAGGCAGAAGGAAATTAATAGAAATTAGAAACTTGGATCTACCTAATAAAAGAGAAAAGAGCATCAGAGTAGGAACAAATGAAAGTATAATAAAATCTTTTAGTTTTCTAATTCTTAACAATCTAAAAGAAACATTTGTTTAAATAAGGTTAGTAACAATCCATTGGGTGATTATAACACAGATAAGTGAAATGTGTGATGGCAATCTCTCCAGGATGAAAGTGCGGAAAGGGGAATACTCTGTTGTAAGGCAGCCATACTACACTTGGAGAGCTGCTTTGTTACTGAAGATACTTAGATAAGTTAAAAATGCATATTGCAAACCCCAGGGCTACCATTAACATTTAAAAAAATGTAATGGGTGCACGAAGAGAGCAAATAATATAGAATCACATAAATTTCTAAATTAAATCCAGAAGAGGCAGAGAATGCAAGTGGAACTAAAAGGAGAATAGAAAAACCTTTCATTGTAGTTGGAGACTTCAATGCCCTCTGTTAGTAATTTATAGATGAAGCAGGCAACCAGCAGTCAAATATCAATCATGTTTCCCCAAATGAAAGCAACCAAGACAACTTTCAATAAGTCAATCAATAAACAACGGGACATGCACACTAGAATATTTTTTGGTTATGAGAAAGTCTGAGCTATCAAGACTCACAAAGGCATAGATGAATCTTAAATGCATATTGCTAAGTCAAAGAAGCCCATCTAAAAAAGGCTACATGCTGCATGATTCCACTTATATGATGTTCTGGAAAAAGACCAAACCATAGAGATGTAGAGACCAATGATTGCCAGATGTTCAGAGGCAGGGAGGGAGGTGTACCAAGTGAAGCACAGATGATTTTTTGCTGCTGCGAAACTACTCTGTATGGCAGATATATGACAAGACCCTTAAAGCCAAGAGTCAACCTTAATGTATGTGAATTTCAGAAAACCACTCAGACGGTGAGGGCATCTCAGGATGGAATGTAGAAAGTGATGAAAGATCTAACTGTATTACAAATGCACAAAGCAACCGCACTGGAGGGGTGGAGCACGTGTTTCAACTCAGGTAACTCTTACCATGAGTGCAGTCTGTAGCTCTGAAGGAAAAGGAACGGTGCTTATGCACTGCACTCTAGCTGACACAGGTGTCTCCATGTGGGCTGCTAACAGTTCCAAATCCTCTATGTGTGTGTAGTGGAACTGACCAACTAAGTAAACCATGGTGGATGGAAAGCCAGGATTCTGTCAAGTGAGAGTTCACAGACAAGCAAGGAGACGGAGCTATCATGATCCATGCTGCAGTTGATTACAGTTGGAGAGCTCAGTATAAACTCAGTATGAACTGTTAGTGCACATACATATATTTTCTTGCTTTGTCAGCTGAGTGGGCTCTGAGCAACAAGATCCCAGTATAAATGAACACACACACCCTGATCTGGATTTCTAACACCATTCTCTAATAATGAACCAGGACTCTGAGAAGTGCTAGATCTAGGACTGGGACAAGAATGAACAAGATAAAGCTCAAGTAACTTGTACTGCCAGAAAGTAGGAAAGAAAACGTTAAAAAAAAAAAAAAAAGTTGGGTATGTTGAAGGGACCAAGGTGCCAACTGAAAGTGCTTCTGATGGCCACAGCTGGGACCATGTGGGTAACAGAATAAATGAAGTGGAATCGGGTTACGACCCTAAGTGCAAAATAAATATCTATGAGTCTGTACTAACAGAAATACTGACTGAATCAACAAATAAATGAGGGAGAAGAGACAAATTTCCCTTGCAGAAGAATTCCAAATAATTTAGGCAGATACTTTTCCCTGACTAAGGTATACAGCACAATTCCCCTGTCCCTGGGTGTGAGCTGCACACGGTGACTTACTTCTAAGAGGACAAAGAACTGCATGAAAGGGGGGCTTAACAGTGGAGAAACCTTGCAGACACGACCTCAGCCAGGTGAGGGAGGTCAGCATCAGGAGTGATGAGTTATGCCGATAGTACCATGAGAAGAGAACTGTGCTTTACCTCTGTGGCCTTCCTCTCAAAACCCATAACTCCAGCCCCATCAAGAGAAAAACACTATGCAATGCCCATTGATGTGCATTCTAAAGAATGCTTGACCAGTACTACCCCCAAATGTCACAGTCACCAAAAACAATGTGAGCCTGAGAAACTGTCATAGCCAAGCAGAGATGTGATGACTAAATGTCATGTGGTATCTTAGATGGGATCCTAGAAAAGAGAAAGGACAGTACGTAAGAAGTACTGAAACCTGAATAAAGTGTGGACTTTAGTTAATGATAACATATCAATATTGGTTTATTTTTTTTTTATTTTTTTATTTTTATTTTTTTTTGTCTTTTTGTCTTTTTCCGTGTCCGGCAACGGATCGCAACCCTCAGTGTCGCCCCCATACCAGACAGGGGACCGGCAACGGGATCGCAACCCTCGGTGTTGCTCCCACGCCTCACCCAGCCAGTGAGCGGGAACCGGTCTGTATGTGGGATCCGAACCCTCGGGCGGGAGCGCCGCCGCGCTTCCCAAGCGGCGCACTATCCAGTGCGCCACCGGGCCGGCCCAATATTGGTTTATTAACTTTGATAAATGTATGATACTAAGTGTAAGATATTAATAATAGAGACACTAGGGATTAGGTATGTAGAGACTGTACTATCTTCATAATGTTTTTAAAAATCTAAAACTATTGTAAAGAAAAGGTTATTTAAAAAAAATATAAAAAACATTGGTACATGTCACAGCACATGAATGAGGACTAGGCATTCACCATTGCACCAGATTTCAGCACGTCGTTCTCATCAACCTCTGTTGTGCATGTGTGGAGCGTGCACCTGGACACTTCCTGCTATTCTGTTCCTCCCCTAAGTTCATGCTGGTTGAGCTGGTGGATAACAGGCAACATTGCCAATGAATGGGCTGACATTATCTCACCATGTTTTAAACAAAGACTTTAAAACACTCACTGTGGGCATGAAAAGAGAAGCCGTTTTTCTATTTCACAAAGGCTGTTGAAGTGGTGTGAACATTTGGCCCCTATTTCTGTGTCAGGTGCCGTTTGCTACTGGAGGAGTTTCTGCTTGTGTCTTTTGATCAGAACACCACGGGCTTTCTAGAAGTGGTGAGAGACACCCTAGACACCCCTACAGGCCCAGCATAGGATTTTGTCAGCTCTCCTCCTCAGTATACCTAGAGGGCAGAAGATGGAGTGATCTCTGGCTCTGACCTGACTTGCAACAGAAACTGACAGACCAGCAAGGATATGGTGGGGGCAGGGGGCAGACAACATGGACCCCAGGATCCCAGCTGTCACCATGAAGACCCTGCAAGGGAGGGCCCCAGGGTCCCTGACCGTTTCTACTGTTGGTACTTTGGATTTATTGGGCTCATTGGGGGCACCATGCTATTCAATAAGATTCTAATAAGTTCAGGCTTATTGCACCAAAACAAATAAAATCATGTCCACAGTTTGAAGTCTAGTGCTTCAAAAATGAAAAACCATCAAACTTTATATTTTGCTTTGTTTATTCTTAACTTGCATATTACAAATTAAAAGTTGCTCACAGTTTATGGTGTGTTTCTGGTGAAGTCAAATTTAATTTCTACAGTGCAGCTAATGTTAACAATAAACAACAGTGGTTTGTTTTCCCAATTTTCAATGGTGCAATATATCAAAGAAGCAAAACCAATTTGAAATATTATTATCTGTGAAGCATTATTTATTAAAGGATTTACTGTTAAATATTTTTCCTATCTGATTTTACCATGAGGTGTATTTGATTTTTCAGAAGTTATAACAATAAAATAACAAACATCTCACTTGGAGCACCATGGTAGATCTACATCTTTAATGTGGGCATGTGTGTTTGTACACATTCCTTAATGGATTCCTGGCACGCAGCATAAGAGATGAGACAGATTACATTCTTTGCTCTCAAATAATTGTTTGCCAATTTCCTTAACTTTACGATACTTTTTATACCCTGCAGGCAGTTATAAGCCTGCATATTTTGCACTGCTTTTAAATTCAACCACAAAGAAGGGTACACCACAACAAAAATGTTCTTTTTTGATTATTTTTTATGTTTGTTAAAGGAAAAGATGGAAACCAAGTATTTGGTTGTTTGTTAAGCATTTTACGAAATTTAATCTGATTTGTTAGCTTGAAGGATCATTTGAATATCTTTCTTTGAGTAGATGTGCCTGATTATTGTACTGCAGGGTGCCATTATATGTGTATATTTTATCAGTGAGAGCTGGATATGGGATGGACCAGAAGCAAGATGGTCAGGCATCTATGCTGAGTGATGAAATGTAGGCAGTGGGCACCATTTTTCAAAGGAGTACACACATATACCAATACCACACATTGTTTATCAAAACAATCCATTTAACCTCAGACAACAGTGGTTGCACTGGCACAAAATTTGGCTGAATAAGTTTTTATTTACATGAACATCTGGTCTGTTCTCTATGGTACAGGGAAAATTTTCCCACTAGAAATGATATTGCAGGTTTAAATGAAACCTGCACTGAACAGCAAGTTATATTAAAAATGATTGTATTGATTTATTTTATTATAAAACTGCTCTTTTTCCACTTACATACTACTGGATACTCTCAAACAATTTATTTTCCTAATCTCATAGTTTAAAGTGTCAACTCTTTGCTGCTTTCATTTGTATTTTCTATTTTAGTGAGATCGAACTTATTTTTTGTGTTAACTATCGATTTGCATCTTTTTTTCTGTGTGAATTTTCTGCTCCTATTACAGTACACTTCCTCATTGTATTGTGTGTTTTATTGATTCGTGTTTTTGGTATGATTTGTGGAACTGCTCTATTTAAGAGGGATATTATATAAGCTAGGGTTCTTTCAGTTACAAGGCATAAAATCAAATGCAAATTAAGTGAAGCAAAAAAATAATAATTTACTGGATCGTGTAATTGGAAAAAATCAGATTAGTTTTTGCTGAAGAGGGTGAATGCAGGTCTCTCCCTCTCTCCCTCCCGCCCTGTCCTTAACGTCTCAGCTCTGTCTCCTTCCAAGGGTTTCACTCACAGGCAGACTCTCTCCATGAGGGGTAAAGACGGATCCAACACCTCCAGAACTGCATGGTCCTTATGTAAATACCGTGCAGGACTAGACATACTGTTCTTCAGCATGCTCCATAAGAGACACTGTTCAGCCTTGCGACGAGAGGACAGGAGACACTGTCCGCGAATGTGAGCCCTATGCCTGTTTACGTCTTCTGACCATTTATCTATTGTGTCTTATTTTAATACTGATTCATGGGGCTTGTAATCTTTTGTCTCAGCTCTGCCTCCTTCCAAGGGTTTCACTCACAGGCAGACTCTCTCCATGAGGGGTAAAGACGGATCCAGCACCTCCAGAACTGCATGGTCCTTATGTAAATACTGTGCAGGACTAGACTGATGTTCTTCAGCATGCTCCATAAGAGACACTGTTCAGCCTTGCGACGAGAGGACAGGAGACACTGTTAGCGAATGTGAGCCCTATGCCTGTTTACATCTTCTGACCATTTATCTATTGTGTCTTATTTTAATACTGATTCATGGGGCTTGTAATCTTTTCTAAATTCTAAACCGTCGTTGGTTATATGTGGGGCAAATATTTTATTCTAACTTGAGCTCAGTCTCTCTCTGTACATAATTCCAACTTTTATTTCCTGCAGCCAACTCTCTTTTTCATCAGGGTCGCTTTGTTTCTCCATGTTCTGTAAGAATGCTTCAGCTTCATTTACCAGATCACAGTATTGTCTAATTGCTCTTCTGTTCTTTTAATGAATCTTAATTTTTGAAAGTTTAGCATTCATACATCTAATTCTCCAGAACTCTGCTTCCTTCTTTTTATAGTACCTGCACTTGCTTTAGGGATGGGACAGCTGCTCAAATCTCTCTGAGATTACTACACATGCTAAGGTTTTCTGTTTTGTGCATGGGTCTGTTTTCCTGGAGTCCAGCACTCTTCACCAAGTCCATCCACACATACTCAGCGTGCTTCCACTACAGGTGTGTTGTTTACAGATCTGATTTCATGTGTTGTGGATCAGGACACTCTGGCCAACCTTATCAGGTTGAAGTTTTGTGACAGCTTGGCAGAGCCTTTCAAGTCATTCTTCCCAAACATTGCCAAGGACTGGTCCTGCTCTTGGAGAGGGCTACGGAGGGTACTTAGTCTTCTCAGCCTTGCTGGTACTGCAGATCCACAGCAAGGTCTGCATCACAGCCAACACAATTCCGGGAGAAGGGAGAACACATTTTGGTATACTCATAAATGGAATAATGCTCTTAAAAAACTCCAGACAAGACGGAGTATGTTCCACAGTAATCCTCCTGCTCATCACAACTTAAACCCTGAAAGGTGGAGGAAAAAAGGCAGACTGGCAAGGAAATTTGGAGCTCAAGGGAAGACATGGTAGTGAGTTCCCTGGGATTTTGTATTTACACCTCCTATATACGCTGCCTGGGAAATCGAGCAGCCTGTAACTTGAAAATACAGACACACACACACACACACACCCAAGAAACATCCACTGTCCTGTTCTAGAGATGAGGAAGAGGCAGCCCTGTAGGATGGAAACCTTTGGGCTATGGCTGCCCTAATCTGGGTGAACACCACAAAAGAAGCTGTGCTCCTCCCACACCCACCAGGTGCCACAGAGATTGTGGGGTGCAGTGCTGCAGAGGACACCGACTCTGCACAGTCACGGGTATAGGTGGTGCCCATCCCCCTCCCTAGTGGGGTCTGTGGGGGCTGGGGCTGGGGCCTGCAAGCCATCCCCAGAGTGCACTAAACTAAGCAAACAACAGCAGAGAGTTTGGTTCCAACCTCCTCCACCAAGAGAGCAGGAATCTGTGGAAAAAAACATACTTAAATCCGTGTATTAAGTCCTGGACACACACCTTAATGGTACATGAATGAAACCAATCAGAATTAAAAGAAAAAACTTTGAGAAATGAACTAGAACATGGAATACTCCCTGATTACAAATGGCCTCTGGGTAGGACAAAGTAGGGCAGGCCAGAATAGTGCTGAATAGGCTTTGAAAATACAAATAACAGACCACAAAAGTGGGCCAGAATGTGCATTTGTAAACTAACACATTTATTTCTTGCTAAAATGATAGATTTAAATAGATAGCCCCATAATTTCATATTCAAAATGTCCAGGATACAATCCAAAATTATTTATCATAATAAATAAACCAAAACAAAACAGGAAAATCTCAACTGAAATGGGAAAAGACAATCAGCAGACCTCAACACCAAGGAAACACAAATGGTGAACTTGTCTGATGAGGATTTTAAAGCAATGCCCCACAAAATGCTTGAATAAATAATTATGAACACTCTTTAAACATATGGGAAAATAGAAAGTCTCAGAAAATAAACAGGTACAAAAAAGAGGAAATTTTAGAACTGAAAAACACAATAACTGAAATAAAAGACTCAATAGATGGGCTCAAAAGCAGAATGGAGAAGACAGAGGAAGCAATCAATGGATTTGAAGATGGAAGGGAAATGTTCCAATCTGAACAAGAAAGAAGAAACCAGTTGTAAAAATAATAGCAAAGCTTCAGGCAGCCATGAAACTTAAAAAGAGAACTCATATTTATGTCATAGAAGCTCCAGAAGGAGAGAGGAAAAGTGTGGTATGGAATGTTTGACGAAATAATGGCTGACAACTTCCCAATATTGGTGAAAAACACAGACCTACTATTTCAAGAAGCCAAGAAAACCCTAAAAATACAAACCCAAAGAATTCCACACGCAGACACATCAAAATCAAGTTTCTGAAAACCAAAAATTAAACAAAAACAAAAAGGAAAAAACACCTTGAAAGTAGCCACAGAGACCTGAGGAATTACCTATAGAAACAACTATTCAGATGACAAGAGATTTTTCATCAGAAATCACAGAGGTGGGAAGGAAGTGGCACAGCATTTATCACATGCTGAAAGAAAACTGTCAACCCAGAATTCTGTTCTAGAAAAACTACCCTTCAGGAATGAGGTGAAAAAAAAAAAAAAAAAGTAAGAGACCATGTTGCTTCCACATGCACTCTAAGAGAACCGCGAAGGGAGCTTTTCAGACAGAAATGGCAGCAAAGGAAATCTGGAACACCAGGAATTGAGAAAGGGAACAGAAAAGGCAAGTACGAGTTGTTACAGTATATTAATATTCTCCTCCAGGGTTTTAAAAAATTATGTCTGGGCCGGCCCGGTGGCGCACTGGATAAGTGCGCCGCTTGGGAAGCGCGGTGGCGCTCCCGCCCGAGGGTTCGGATCCCACTTACAGACCGGTTCCCGCTCACTGGCTGAGCGAGGCGTGGGAGCAGCACTGAGGGTTGCAGTCCCGTTGCCGGTCCCCGGTCCGGTACGGGGGCAGCACTGAGGGTTGCGATCCGTTGCCGGACACGGAAAAAGATAAAAGACAAAAAAAAAAAAAAAAAAAATTATGTCTGATGGCAGAAGCACAACTTGCAACATTGTCCAGTGTAGTTCTCAGTGCCTGTAGTGGATGTGTGTGTAAGTCTACTGCATCACAAGAGGCGGGGAGCAGCTGGAGATACCCAAGTGCTGGCGAGGTTTCTGCAGTCCATGTGATGTGATACAACATTAACGTTAGAACACCATGATAAATTAAATGTGTATACTGTAATTCCCAGAGAAACCACTCACTCTAAACAATTCCTGTCAAAATCCCAAGAGAATT
>NW_007734227.1:82228-84860 GCF_000696425.1 Galeopterus variegatus | reverse complement strand
ACTGTAATTCCCAGAGAAACCACTCACTCTAAACAATTCCTGTCAAAATCCCAAGAGAATTTGTTTGTAGATGTAGAAGAGATGATTCCAAAAACTTATAGGCACAGAAAGAGGAAATAGAATTTATATAAATCAATTTTTAAAAGGAAGAATAAAGATGAATAGGAGGAAGAGCACCACCTAATTTACTTAATATACAGACACAATAATCAGTGGTGTGGAATTAGCACAGAGATAAATTCTACCTCAAAGGAGCAAGTTAGAGAGTCCAGAAACAGATGCACACAGTATGTTCAGCCAGTACAGAACTGATGGTCTTCTCTAACACCTAGTGTGAAGACGGAAAACAAAAGGCCAAACTGAATCTTGATCTAAAGCTCACACCTTACATAACACAAGTATTAGCCCCCAAATGATCATATATCTAAATGTAAAACATAAAACTATAACATTTTTTAAAAAGGACATAGGAAAAGACTCTTCAAGACCTAGAATTAACCAAAGGGCTCAAAGAGTTCTTAGGTTTGAAGCAAACTCAAGATCCATAAAAGAAAAAAATGGCAGATTGAATTTTACCAAAATTTTAAAATTTCTGCTCTGTGAAAGACACTGTTAACATATGAAAATATAAGCTATAGATTGGGAGAAAATATTTGTAAGCAGCACATCTAACAAACAATTTGTATCCCAAATGTACAAAAAACTCTTTAAACCCAACAGAAGGAAAATAAACAGTGAAATTAGAAAATGGGCAAACACCTCACCAAAGAAGATATATGGACAGTAAATAAGCACTGCAAATATATTCAACATTATTAGCCACCAGCGAAATTCAAATGAAAGCAGAATGACTAAAACAAAAAATGCTGGTGATGCTAGTGTTGGGAAGGACAGAGAGCAACTGGGTATCTCCTACACAGCTGGTGGGATTGCAAAGATAAAGCCACTCCAAAAATGATTTTGGCAGTTTCTTACATAACTAGGCGTATATTTTTTCATATGACTTAGCCATCCTATACCTGGTTATTTATCACACAGAAATAAAAACTTATGTGCACACAAAAACCTGTGCACAAATTTTCACAGCAGCTTTCTCTGCAATAGCTAATAAGAGTAAACAACCCCAAAGTCACTCAGTGGGTAAATGGACATACGAACTATTATAAATTCAAACAGAACACTATTCAGCTATAAAAGAAACTACTGATACATGCAATAATATATATGGCAGTATTCTGATATAAAAAACACAATCTCAAAAAGTTACATCTGGTTTTATTTATATAACATTCTTAAAATGATAAAATTATAGTGATAGACAGCAGACCAGTGGTTGTGACTGGCTTGATTTGGGTGGAGGATGAGAATATAAATGAACAGCATGAGGGTGTTTCTTTTGGGCAATAGTTCTATATCCTGATTATGGTAGAGGTTATATGAATCTATCCATATGGTAAACACTTATTGACATACACACACCCACACCCACACACACACAGAAT
Source organism: Galeopterus variegatus (assembly GCF_000696425.1). Lineage (NCBI taxonomy): Eukaryota > Metazoa > Chordata > Mammalia > Dermoptera > Cynocephalidae > Galeopterus > Galeopterus variegatus. The sequence goes on along the minus strand of NW_007734227.1, from coordinate 83,358 downwards.
GCATTTAAAAATTGATAAAATCCAAATAAGTTTTATAGTTTAGTTAATACATTGTATCAATGTCAATTTCCTCGCTCTGATTATTATATATTGGGAGACTCTGTACAAAGAGTACACAGGTACTCCCTAAGCTATTTCAGGAATTTTTATGTGAAGATCAAATTATTTATGAAAATGAAAAGTTTTAAAAAGTAGAGTAACTCTCATACACATAATAACATGGAAAAAATTTTTAATTGCCACAAGAAGTCAGATATACATACAAACACATACACACACATGCACACATACAAGTGTATACTGAGTGATTTAATCCTTCTGAAATCTGAGAATAAAGTAATTTCTGGTGGCAGAGTGTCTGTGTGAGGATCTTGGTCAATTTTTTCCCCCAAAAGCAATGATGAACTTACAATGTTTTAAAAAAATTATAATTTAAAGTCTAGATATTGGTCAAAGTTCACACAACAAATTGAGAAAGATTTAATCAAGAAAATCTATTGAATCTGGATATAAACAGTGGGAGTCTGTGGCATTTTAGCCAAAGACTCCTACCCAGCCCTTACTACATAATATGTAAGTTTTGCCCTGGAGCATGGGGCATCCCTGAATACTGGCAGCTCCACATAGGAAAATCCCATTGAAAAAAATCCCCTAAATCCCATGGAAAAAATCCCAGAGGCATTGTCAAAACAATATAGACCTCAGTGACAAAAAATCATGGAAGACTAATATTGCTGTGTTGTTGGTGATGAAAGTAACACAAAAGCAGACCAGCCAGAGACTTAACACAGAGATTCAGGGAATAAGACAGCCAAGGAGGGCCTTACTAAGACTTCACTGTCCTGCACCCACTCAGAAGAGACTGAATAGGGCCTTTGGGACAAAAAGTCCCTGGCTATACACAGGGCAGCCTTTTTAATTCCCTCAATTTAAAAAATCCAGTGACAAAGGATGGAAACCTAACTCATTCAAGAAGTTTAAACACAACCAGTGACTAATCAATTGTCACCACTAAATTGAGCTAATATACTGACAACACTTAGGACCCCAGACTTAAAAATAAAAAGATAGGGGCCAGCCCGGTGGCGCACTGCTACAGTGCGCCGCTTGGGAAGTGCGGTGGCGCTCCC
>NW_007734227.1:73336-81403 GCF_000696425.1 Galeopterus variegatus | reverse complement strand
GACACGAAAAAAGACAAAAAGGAAAAAAATAATAATAAAAAGATAGAAAACACTGGTAAAAAAAAAATAAATAGAAAGAAAAAAATCAGAGGTCATGCAGATGCTGCAGAATTAGTCCAGGCAAGTCAGAGAACAAGCAAAACATGGCAACAAAAAGGCCTAGGAATGTATTCAGAATACAAAGGTTGCTACAATATATTACCTAAAATGTAAAGTTTTCAACAAAAAACTTGTGAAACATTAAAAGAATCAAGAAAGTGTGACCCATGCATAGGGAAAATCTCACTCAATAGAAACTCTCTGAGGGGATCCAGGTGTTGGACTTAGCAGACAGAGACTACAAAGAAAATATTATAAATATATTCAAAGAACTAAAGAAACTCTGTTTACAGAACTAGAGGAGAATATGATGATAATTTACCAAACACAGAATATTAATACATAACAAATTATAAAAATGAACCAAGTGGAAATTCTGGATTTGAAAGGACAACGAATGGAATTAAAAATTTTCTAGAGAGACTAAATAGCATATTTGAATGGGCAGAAAAAAGAATCAGTGAACTTAATGATTTTCAGTAAACATTATACACTCTAAGACACCAGAAAGAAAAAAGAATGAAGAAAATAAAAACAAAAACAAAAAAAACCCAGAGCCTCAGCGTGGGACATCAGGTAGTCCTTGAACACAAAGTATGGTAATACCAAAGAAGAGGAGAGAGATAAAGGAGCAGAAGATATACTTGAAAAAATAATGGTTGAAAACTTCTAAAATTTGATGCAAACCTTAATCTGCATGTCCAATAAGCTTAACAAACTCCAAGTAGGATAAACACAAAGAAATCCACACCTAGACACATAATAGTCAAATTGTTAAAAGCCAGAGGACAAAAAATGTAATCTATGGTTTCATCTTCAGCTGCTTCAGGGCTGTGGGGAAACTGAGTACAAACTGTTTTAAAATGTAAGCTTTCTAATTATTCAGGTATGGTGAGGCCAACAGATCAGGAGATGATGGTCACTGAGAAGACAGTTGGTTACTCAAGGTTCTCAAGAGGAGAGAGCCAGCATGACACCGGGCCACACAGAAGCAGCAGGATTGGTGAGGAAGGAGGAGGAGAGACATGGGGAAGAGACTTCTCGGTGATTTTCATGGGAAGGAACAGGAAAGGCAGGACAAGCAGACGTGGGATTGGCTAGTTTCAATAATTTCAGTGGGCTCTGGGACAGAGGGGCTATCCCTAGTTGCCTGGTACCTGGCCCTGGGGTGGTCAGGGCAGGAGAGGCGAATAATGGCCCCAGTGTGAGAGCCTTGTGAGAGCTCTGCAAAGAGGGTGGCTGGGGTATGGGCTTCCTACTGGTTGGTGTGCATATGAAAGGATGCTCCTACAGAGCTGTTTGCTATCTCTTGGAATGAGCTAACTAATCCTGGGAGGACAACCATTCCAGCGACAGCAAGTCCCCAGAATGTCAAAGCCCTCAAGTGAACTGTTTTACTATCATCTAACTGGTGGGGGTTTTACCAGAACCTAACCAACTTGGAGGATGAGAAATACCCAACTCCAGCTCCCTCGAGTCTTCCTGTCTCATGTAAGGGTAGGAAGCAATTTTGAAGGTTGCAGCCCAGGAACACAGGCTCACTAAAAGATAGAGACCTAATAATTGGACTATACACACTTCTGCCCTGACATCTTACCACCACACCAACAGGGATCCTGTAAAATCACAGGGTTGCAGCTGAAAGAGCTAGATGTCTCCGACCTTATTTAAGGATAACTCTCCAGAGAAAGCCAAAGACAACAGGGAGACCAAAACAAGGACACCCGTGGAAATCTTAGCTTCTGATATCTACAGCTACGGGTAACAGCAAAAACAACCTAACTGCCTGCTAGATACGCATAAAACTTCACGCTAAAGACCTATATATTTTCATTCCTTTTACAAATATACTAGGTCTATCTTTCAACAAAAAATTACAAGGAATACTAAATGAAGAAAAAACACACACGCATGGTTTGAAGAGAGGGAATGAGCATCAGAAACGGACTCAGATAAGGCAGAGATGTTGGAGTTACCAGACCAGAACTTTAAAATAATTATAATTGATATGCTAAAGGATGTAATGGAAAAAGTGGACAACATGCAAAAGTAGGTGGATAATGTAAACAGAAGGTGAAAACTCTAAGAAGGAATTTAAAGGAAATGCTAGTGATCAAAAGCACCATAACAGAAAGGAGGAGAGCCTTTGACTGCACACAGCTGAGAAAACTGTGAGCCTGAAGAAATGTCGATAGAAACTTCCAAATGTGAGATGCAGAGGAAGACAAAGAGTTAAGACAACAGAACATAATATACAAGAACCATGGGACTATTACAAAAGATGTAGCAACACACACAATGGTAATATTAAAAGGAAAAGAATGAGAAAAAAACAGAAGAAATATTTGAAATAATAACTGAGAATTTTTCAAAATTCATGATAGACACCAAACCACAGACCCAAGAATCTCAGAGAACACTGAGCAGGATAAATACAAAACAAACAAACAAACAAAAAAACTACACCCATGCATATCGTATTCAAACTGTAGAAAATCAAAGACAAAAAGAATATCTTAAAGGAAGTTGGGGGCTGGAATCCACCTTAACTATAGAGGAGCAAGAATAAGAATTACTTTGTACTTCTCTTAAGAAATCATGGAAGCAAGAAGAGAGTGGAGTGAAATACATACAGTGTTGAAAGAAGAAAACCACCTGCTTAGATTTCTGAATCTGGCAAAATTAACCTTCACAAGTGAAGGAGAAATGAAGACTTAGACAAAAATTGTGGGAATTTGTTGCCAATAGACCTGCCTTGCAAGAAATGTTAAAAGAAGAAAAATGATACAGTTTAGAAAGGAAGAGCACTAGAGAAGGAATAAAAAAAAGGTAAAATAAAATATTTTATTTTTCTTGTTCTTAATGGCTCTAATAGATGACAATTTTTCAAAATAAAAATAGCAATAAAGAATTTGATGATTATGGCTTATGGATAAGCCTGACTGGCCACGATGGAGCAGGCAGGGGCAGGAGGAACCGGGAGCTCTTAATGGCTCTAATAGATGACAATTTTTCAAAATAAAAATAGCAATAAAGAATTTGATGACTATGGCTTATGGATAAGCCTGACTGGCCACGATGGAGCAGGCAGGGGCAGGAGGAACCGGGAGTGCTGCATGGCACGGCACTCACACGACCTGGAGTGGCGTGGCATTACTGAGAGCAGACTTGAGTGAGTTGTCAATGTGTACTGCACACTCAAGCGTGACCCTTTAGAAAAAGGACAAAAATCAGTGTAGTCAATATGCTGAGAGGAGAAAAAAGTGGAATCTATAAAATTCTCAGTTAAAAGCAGAAAAGGCAGAAAAAGGTGTGGAAACAAAGGAGGAAAGATGACCTTTGGGAGACTGGGAAGGACCTAGTTCCTCATCAGGATCTACACCTCTTCAGAGTAGGATGGGTGAGACCACTGGAAACAAACTCAGTAAAAACACACGTACGGGGCTGGCCAGTTGGCTCAGTTGGTTAGAGTGCAGTGTTGCTAACACCGAGGTCCAGAGTTTGGCTGGTCAGCCACCAAACAAAAAAAAACATACACTCACGTGTACACACTCATACACACACGCATGCACACAGGTACAAAGCGAAACAACCCTGCTCCTAATGCACACAAAATGACTTGTTCTCTCTGTTGACTGCATTCAGAGAAGACACACTTTATCCAATTTCCTTTCTTTTTATCCCATAATCTTGTCTCCCATCTGCTCACAATTGACTTGCTTTTCTTTACACATCGACTCCAGAAAACAAGAGGTCTGCATGATCTGATGCAGTTTTCCAGGGAAACGAAACTGCTTTCTTTCATAAAACAGGTGAAATCACTATCCTGACTTCTAAACATTTTAAAGTACTTTTATCATCTATCATGACAAATAAGTCAATATTCAAGTCATTATGCAAACAAACCACAGAACCAAAACATGGATCAGACACAGCCTAACTTCAGCCTTAAAAATGCTCCTCCCACTGGAGGTGTCAGAACCTCGCCAATGATGAACGGAGGTGGAGGACAAACCCTCCAGTCTTCGCCCTGTGGGGACAGCCCTGAGGTGTGTCCAAGCCAGGGCCACCGTGGGAACCTCCTGCAGGGTGGCCTCTTCTGGCGACTCCACCTCCTCACCCCACCAGAACTCCCAAATACATGCTTGTCCCAGTGCTTGTGGCAGACTCTGCCTCTGGGCAACCCCCAAACAAAACAACCAGGTTGTATGGGTAAAACATTAGCTTATGAGTAACAGAAGCAAACCTAAAAATAGGCAAATAAAATATAAGACAAATTCCTGAACTTCAAAATCAAATATATTAGTAGGAAATGCTAGGATATGTCAGCTTACACACCTTTTGACAAAGATAATTAAAATGGTATTTATAAAATCTAAATGCCTTGGGAATCTCCTCTGAGATGGGAAAATAAGTAATAAGGAAATATGAAGATATTAAATGGCTTTAGATGATGGATATTAGATGGCAGCATATTAATATTACATGGAAACTGTGGCCAGCACATGATAGCATTTCAGAGAAAAGCCAGAATAAATCAGCGGGCCCAAGCAGGAGAGGGAACTGATAAGGATTCTATTTTACTGATGTCTTCATTTTAATTTGAATGTCTATAAATAAAATTATGCATGTTTGAATCATAAGTTGTTAGAAGAAAAAAACTACTTTTCTGTAATACTGAGGGTTAACAAAAACAAACACTGAAGTGAATGCCAGCAGTTGCAAAAGCTCATATCCCCAGTGCAATTATTTTTAGTGACCGAATTACCACTCAATGATTAAACAGTATGAATACTGATTCACAGCATTCTAGAGTTGGAAGGGCCTTTTAATGGACATTATTAAGACTGTTGATTCAACATCCCAGTCATAGAGAAGTTACTTGCTATCTCGTAGATTTTTATCCAGCAGAGATCCAAATAACTTATGCCTGGTAGAAAAGATAACCTCAAAATATTATGATTTATTTTCCTGTAGGAATTTACTAATTGGTATCTAACATGGCAATCTTTTTTCTAATATTTCTTTATTACATTTTATACAAATGCCTAGTTCTACCAATGCTCCTTATTGAGTTCCTCGCTTATTAATGAGTTGAGTAAAACATTCGACATGCTTATTTTATCCTTAGCAGTAATCTTTTGCACTTTTTGAAAATTAAACTTTAGCAGTTCTTTATTTCATAGGTAGAAAAACTCAGAAAGATTAAACAATATTTCCTGATCAAGAGTTGGAACCTAAGCATCCCAAACCTCAGACTGGCTCTTTCTCATGTAGTTCATCCTTCTCCTACTGTATCTTACCTGACATTTGTGTCCTTTCGCTTTTATGACACTGTAAAGTAGGCAAAGGTAATTATCATCATTTTGTAGATGAAGAAAACTGGACCTACTTGGGAGAATATCTTGCAGTCCTTGTCAGGCACTACAGCTGAGAGGAAGGAAGACCACCGTGACGTGGCCATCCCGCTTCCTCGTCCTCAGCCCACTCCTGTGTCTTCAGCCTGCTCCCACTCCTCTGCAGCCCCTTGCTAAGATCCTGACACTGTTTTAGCTACTGCTTTTTCCTAAATAAAAATCAAGTCTAAAAACAATGGTATATACTCTAGGAAATGGGCACAGCTAAAAGTTTGAAGCTGAGTTAATATTTGAATATAATTTTGTGCAACACTTTTGGTTTTTATTAACTTAATAAAATACAACTAACTACATTCTAAGTCAGTTAGAACAAATAAAGGTGAAGAGTTTTATTTAAATTTTACTTAAAAGCCATTAAGGCCCACGTTGAAGTGCCATTTATTGGATGCTGTTTTTCTCTTAGCCAGTCTAAATGAATTAATATTATTAAGTTTCATGCTCCCCATCACATTTATGTTCTAGTCTTTTAAGATAATAATATAATACTTTGATATATTTAGCATTATTTTGTGTTTTCTAAAATATCATTAAGTAAAATATTAATATATGTGGGATGACAAATTCATTATAATTAGCTTTATAGAACTGAGAATTACAGAGACAGGTCATCCCTGTCTAGTTTTTTCCCTCACATACACACAGACTTGTCAGACACAATCAAAGGAGGGTCAGAATCTATGGAAACAAGTCACATTTACAGCTTACCTTGTGGAACCCATCACTCACAGCTCTGGAAAATCACCTGACTTTAATTATTATTATTATTATTTTGTGTGTGTGTGACCGGTAAGGGGATCAAAACCCTCGGCCTGGTGTCGCCTGCACCGTGCTCAGCCAGTGAGCGCACCAGCCATCCCTATATAGGATCCGAACCCGCGGTGGGAGCGCCGCTGTGCTCCCAGCGTCACATTCACCCGAGTGAGCCATGGGGTCAGCCCACTTTAATTATAAAAGGTACTCTTGTGCTGTGATTTGCATTATTAACTAGATATCGCCACCACAATCACCACAAAATACAAGGAATGAAAGAGTAATAAGCATGTCAGATTTTCCTTCTACCAGCAGATACTTGTTTCTAAATGGCCTTCCCTTTGCAAAATGCTATTGGGTATTTCCTCTATGAATTTACTTGCATACTCCCACGAGGCCAAAAGAGATTAGTAACTCATTCACAACTGGGGAACTGCAGACATATTTGTAAAACATAACACAAAATTCAAAAAAAAGTTCATTCTCTCAGGGAAAGAGAGGCAGAAAAATATTGACATGTCTATCAATGGTTAATCGTTAATTTAGCCCCAGGGCAAGCATGTTCAAAGCATGTGTTGTAAATAGCATACCTTTTTTTCCAGAAAATATTCTCTGTTTCCAATTCTATCAGGAGTTTCAGATAATGAAACTTGGTGTGCTGGCCATAAAAGCTGGTTAATATGGGATGATCATGTGACTGTGTAGATAAATGAGAGCACGTGAGTCACTTTGGAACTCAACAGACACGACCGTGTTTGAGTACTTGTTTTCTCCCATTATCTTGACCTCCTGATTGAGAAGGAACACAGGAGAGCTGTGCATGTCACAGTTTCTCAGTAAAGTTTAAATGACAAGTCAGTCACTTTCGACAATGTAGACCTGGTTCTGCTCCCATTTTTTCTTTTTTTTTTTTTGCCACTGCTGGAAAAACAACTCACTATCAGCATCTCAGTGCATGGAAAACTTGGATACCTGATGTATGAAACATGGCAGGAGAGTACAGTAGTCCCCTTATTTGCGATTTCGCTTTCCACAGTTTCAGTAACCCACGGTCAACTCTGGTTTGAAAATACTAAATGAAAAACTCCAGAAAAAAGCAATTCATTCCTTGTTGATGGGTTGGAAGAATAAATGTAGTAAATATGTCCATACTACCCAAATCTGTACAGATTCAATGCAATCCCCATCAAAATACCAATGTCATTCTTCATAGAAACAGAAAAATCAATCCTAACACTCATGTGGAACAACAAAAGACTCCGAATAGCCAAAGCAATCCTGAGCACAATAAATAAAGCTAGAGACATAACACTACCTGACTTCAAACTATATTGCAAATCTATAGTAACAAAAACAGCATGGTTCTAGCATAAAAACAGACACGTGGACTAATGGAACAGAAGAAAGAAACCAGAAATCCACCCACAAACCAACAGCCAACTGATCTTCAATAAGGGCACCAAGAACATACATTGGGGAAAAGACTGTCTCTTCAATAAATGGTGCTGGGAAAACTGGAGATCCATATGTAGAAGAATGAAACTAGACCCGTACCTCTCACCATATACCAGAGTCAACGCAAAATGGATTAAAGACTTAAATGTAAGACCTGAAACTTCAAAACTCCTAGAAGAAAACATGGGGAAACACTCCAGGATTTAGGACTGGGCAAAGACTTTATGAATGAGAGCCCAAAAGCACAGACAACAAAAGAAAAAATAAACAAATGGGATTATATCGAACTAAAAAGCCTCTGCACAGCAAAGGAAACAATCAACAGTGTGAAAAACCTACAGAATGT
>NW_007734227.1:70971-72129 GCF_000696425.1 Galeopterus variegatus | reverse complement strand
CTCCTCTCCTGAGATCTTAGGGCAAAAGCAGTTGCTTGTCACAATGCCTCACACTATCAGACTGTATCTGCTGGATCAGGCTCAGTGGGTGGCCCCAGACTCGGCAGCTGAGATCCCAAGTGCAATGACAAAGGCGCTTTGCCAGCCAATTTGGAGATTGTCCAAAAGGGCAGGATACTGGCAACTTCAGATCATCTATGTTGACAGCAAAAGGAAAACGAGGAAGAGCTGCAACGTGTCTGCTCCAGGCTACTGTTTGAGCAGGACGGCAGCTAGCTGGCCATCTGGTTAGCAACTCTTTCCTGGCTGCCCGCACACTGTGTCGTTCTCCTCAGATGCCCTTTCCACTCTGCTAAACACTTAACTCAGTCCTCACGGTTGTCAAAGCTGAGAGGTGCTTCGAGAGCACCCAGGCACATACTTCATGTAACAGATGTGGAAACTGACGACCTGGGTGACGAGTGCTCACCCCGATACCTGCTTCCATACAAGCATGCTGTTTTCAGTGCACTGCTGCTGAATTCCATTAAGGGTGTGTTTTAAAGTAGGGCTTTGTTGTTCGCCAGCGGCTTAGTTGATTAGGATGTGTGGCCGGCACCCGACGTGTTATATGCTTCCATGTGAGTACCCATAGAGTAAGGGGCTAGGAGACAGCCCACCCTCAGCCTGCAAAAAAGAGGACCAGGGAGATTCCGGCAATACCCACATCTGGAAGGTTTTTCTTATGGACCATGACTTCAAAGCTGAAGGATCCATATTCATAGACCAAGTTATTCCCAGAATCCCACCCAACTGTTAGGCAGAACAGCTGCGTGGTTCTGTGCTGAAGTGGAGCTGTCCATCTGGCGTCCTCTGTGTTTGTCCAGCTGTCACTGCCAGTGAAGATTTCTAGTTGGGCAGTTTTCCTGGCTAAGTTTCTTGGGCCCCTTAATTGAAAGGTCTCATAAATGACTTGGCCTGGGTATGTTCTCGTTTTTTTGTCCTTTCACCATTAGGTTATTTCACCAAACACGCTTGGGTTATCCAGAACTTTCTGCTAACTGGAACTCCGCACATAAGTGATGTAAAGCTACCTGATGTCAGATAAAATGACCTCCGAAGCTATACGACATTTAGAAATTCTCTAAATCATCAATATAAGATTGAGCTGCTTAGTAC
>NW_007734227.1:69168-70738 GCF_000696425.1 Galeopterus variegatus | reverse complement strand
CCATCTGGCGTCCTCTGTGTTTGTCCAGCTGTCACTGCCAGTGAAGATTTCTAGTTGGGCAATTTTCCTAAGTTTCTTGGGCCCCTTAATTGAAAGGTCTCATAAATGACACTTGGCCTGGGTATGTTCTCGTTTTTTTGTCCTTTCACCATTAGGTTATTTCGCCAAACACGCTTGGGTTATCCAGAACTTTCTGCTAACTGGAACTCCGCACATTAGTGATGTAAAGCTACCTGATGTCAGATAAAATGACCTCTGAAGCTATACGACATTTAGAAATTCTCTAAATCATCAATATAAGATTGAGCTGCTTAGTACATTTTTAGCATTATGCATAATCAAGGAAAATACAATTAAAGAGCAAAAATGCCAGAGGGGATGGTAGACATATAAAACCTTTTAAAATAATGAAAGAAAAAAAGGTGAATTAAAGTCAGGTCTCAGGAAATATAGATGATTTATTATCTGACCCTGCCTACCTGTCCACGATCATTTCAGAATGTTGGGCTTTGTCAGTGGAGAGTGCAGGTCACCAAACATCAAACCTGTCCCCATGATGAATTCTGCCCCCTCCTTCCTGTCCCCTCCTGCCTGTGCACCAGCAAACTCCACTCACTCAAGGTCCCTACTGTGAAGCGCCCAGCCTAGATGCCCACAGATGTATTTGTTCCTCCTCTAGTGTTTTTACTTGCCATTTTCAGTACTTGATGGGGTACGCACCAGCATCATAGTGTGCCTGGGTTCACCCTGTGTGGCCTTGAGTAAGTGACTCTCCATCCCTGTGCTTTGGCATTCTGCAGAACCAGAGGCGGCCACTATAAAACCTACCCTGCCAGGTGCTGCGAGGGTTCCATGAGTTAGCACTGTAGAGCGCTATCCAGCGACTGGGACAGTGACAGTGACACCACACACATCAAGCAGTATTACCATTACTGTTTGTATCATCGTTACACAGTGCCCCCCTTTATCTGCAGCTTCACTTTCTGTGGTTTTGGCTACCTGTGGTCAGCTGTGGCCTGAAAATATAGTATTTTGCCAGAGAGAGAGAGAGAGAGAGGAAGGGAAGGAGGGAGGGAGAGAGAGAGAGACCACACACACACACACACACACACACACATAACTTTTATTATAGTACATTGTTATAATTGTTCTGTCTTATTATTAGTTGTTAACCTCTTACTGTGCCTAATTTATAAGTCAAACTTTCTCATTGGTATGTATGTAGAGGAAAAAACAGTCCGTGCAGGGTTCACTACTATCTGCGGGTACAGGCTTCCGTGGGGGATCTTGGAACATATCCCTGCAGACAAGGGGCACTGCTGTGTTTGAATTATGCAGTGACCTTACTGAAACATAATTGTTTTCGGGGTGAGGCAGGTTCTGTGAGGACAATTCCATGTTCCTTTTCACATTCCTCACATCTAGGCCTTCCACACTGCAGTGTGTGTGTGTGTGTGTGTGTGTGTGTGTGTGTGCGTGTGTGCACGTGGGCGAGTGTGCATGTGCGTGGCTGTGTCCATGCACTTTGACCACACGCCTCCGTCAGGATTCCTGCTGGTCAGCCTGAGGA
>NW_007734227.1:66196-67517 GCF_000696425.1 Galeopterus variegatus | reverse complement strand
GTTGCCGGACACGGAAAAAGACAAAAATAAAATAAAATAAAATAAAAATAAAAAAATAAAAAATAAATAAAAAATAAACTTCACACCCCCACCAAGGTGTAGTTAACTGTTCTGATAATGGAGCTGCTATTTTTGACTTTTGGACACAACACACTTTAACTGCTTGGCTGGTTTCTTCCACTATCCTACCTTCTGTCCACCCAGGATAGCTGGAGAGACACACTGTCCTAGCGGGGAGGAGGAAGACCAGAAGCTTCGTCCACCGAGGTGGACAAGGAACTCAGGCTGGGGCATGCTCCCACCAGAAAGGAAGGGCCTGGCATCTTGTAGAGGAGGAAGGAAGCGTGAAGCCCAGGTAATGGAGCCACTGCCCNTTTCACATTCCTCACATCTAGGCCTTCCACACTGCAGTGTGTGTGTGTGTGTGTGTGTGTGCGCGCATGTGTGCACGCGGGCGAGTGTGCATGTGCGTGTGCTGTGTCCATGCACTTTGACCACACGCCTCCGTCAGGATTCCTGCTGGTCAGCCTGAGGAGCAAGTCTAAAATCTAGACGAGAGATGGCCATGTATCCGTCCTTATCTGCCTTCCCTGAAACTCACACAGAATCTTAGTCCTTCAGCTCTGACCTTCCTTCACTCTGGAAGGAATTAAATGAAAAAAGAAACAGTCCTTCTCTCCAAGACCTAATGTCGGATGGCTGTCCCATCAGTGTTCTCCCTGTCCCATTCCTGAACATGCTGGGACCTCAGGAGGTGGCGGGGCCCTGAACCCAAAGCACCCCAGTGAGGGGGAGGGGAGGGCAGAAAGGCAGCGTGCTGAGAGGAAGCACAGGAGAGGGACCTAAGGGGAGGGCCGCGCGTCTGCCCTGACCTCTCTCCACTTCTCCTCCTATGAGAGTCCATTGCATTGCACCGGTCGGGCTTTTCCTACCTCACGTCTGACTTTTTTGCATATTAAACAAAAGGAAAACTGGGAACCCACTGCGGCTAATCAGTGAGGACCATGTGGCGTATAGCAGGTGCTACGATTAATGTATGATTAGGTAGCTGACATTTAAATAGCCACCACATAACGTAGAAAAGTTGTCACATATATTGTATATAAAATTATTCAATTTTGCTATAATATTTACAGACACTATATTTGAAGCATTCCAAGGGTTGTTTGAAAGTACAGCTTCTTCCCGGTCCTCAAATGTTCTCTCTTTCTTTCATTATGTAATGCTAGGGCTCTGTGTTAAAAGAGAACTCTAAAGTTATAGATTCTACAAACAAATACTAAATACCTTCTAGAAAAAAAATAAAAAATAAGGGCCGGCC
>NW_007734227.1:61264-64768 GCF_000696425.1 Galeopterus variegatus | reverse complement strand
GCGGGAAGGACACGCTGTGGCCTCCCTCAGCTCCTTTGAGGGTCCTGCCACCCAGCCACTGAGGACAGGAAGGTAGCTGACAGAGGCCTGCCAGAAGGGCCCCATGATGCCCCTGCAGTGGAAGGCGGGGCTGAGAGTGGGGTGCTGCAGGAGTGGATGTGCAGAGACACGGGTGTGCAGCAACAGCGAGGGCCCAGGCAGGGTCGAGGGAGCCTGGGGCACTGGCAGTAGGTTCTCTTCTGGCTGAGAGCAAAAGACAAGGTTTACCAGCCCTGCAGCTGTGAGGTGGATGCAGGAGGAGCCCGGGGATGAGGAGAAAGGGTCACTGTTGCAGAGATGAGTACAGACCCCAGAGCCATGACCTGTGTGAGGACCAAAACTCCTCATCACTGTGACAATGTGGCCTAAGCCCCTCAACACAGTCACCCACAGATGTGGCTTAGCCAGGGCAGCAGAGATGAGGCTGGAAGAGGAATCTCAGAAGACTGAGCATCTACCCCACAGGCAGTGAGCTCAGCCAGAGCTAGCGGGGGACACTGTTAATGGCAGGTCGAAGGCCTGTTCCCAACACAAGAGAATCAATGTGAAGGAGGCCTGAAGAACAGGGTAGACCAGTCATGAGAATCAAAATTTGATGGTGTTTCTTTTTCTCTTATTTTTTTCACTCTGGAGTTTTAAGGGATACGTTTTCATCCTGTTCCAGAGGTTTTTCTACCTATGATGTAGGCAAAGATCCTGGCGCTGGATGTCTGGAGCCCAGCTGGCTGCAGGGCCGTGGGCAGGTCACAGATCCCTGGGCCTCATGGCCACCTCATCTACACCACGTGAGTTCTGTGGTTCCTCCTGTGCAATCTCCAAGTCCAAAGGACTGCGTGTGCTCTACTTAACCTGTAAATACAATGTTTGCCTCATTCTAGTGCTTCTACACTTGTCTTTGGGTTCAGATGCCTCAGTCCAAAAGGAGCTTGGTGCCTTCTTTCCATGGACCACAGGAGGAAAGGAGGCTATTCCATGCTCCTGTTATCTGATGCTACTGGAAAGAAACTGCTGGAAAGGGGGCCTTCATTCATTTACACCTAAAAAATCAAAACCTGTTATTTTAGTAAATTTGAGGAATATCAACAAACATCATCAATTAAAGTGAACTTTTTTTTCATTTTATGCTACCTTCTTTCACAGTGTAGTAAACGTAGCTTGAACTTTGGCACGAGACCCGGATCTGATTCCTGGCTTCATCTCCAATAGAGTATGTGACTTTGGACAAATTCTGTGGCTTCTGAGTCTTTGATTCTTTATTTTTTTTTTAATGATAGTAATAATTCTAACCTCACAGAAATGTTTTGCAGACAACCTTCATGCTAATAATTAAGTACAGAAAGAAAAACAATTGTAGCAGGGAAATCTGTGACCTGCCTTGACAAGTCATCAACGTTAATGTCAGTTTCTCAAAAACAGTGAAGAATCCGTCCAGATTGGAGGAGACTAAAAAGAACAGCGAGATACTGCCTGGCATCCTAGACTGGTCTTGAACAGGGGGGTGCTTAATGTGTGTGTGTTCCTTAGCTATAAATGTCACTATTAGGACAAATAGTGAATTTTAAAAAAGGTCTACAAATTAGATAATAATATTGCATCAATGAATTTCTGATTATTACAAATGTACTCTGATTATATAAAAAAGTTCTGGCTTTTAGGAAATGCATGCTAAGTATTTAGGGGTAAAAGGCAATGTCTACAACTCACTCTCTAACAGACCTGCAAAAACAAAACAGAATCTTGGTGCCGGCCTGGTGGCGCACTCGGTAGAGTGTGGCGCTTGGGAGCGCGGCAGCACTCCCACCGAGGGTTCGGATCCCATATAGAGACCGGTCCACTCACTGGTTGAGCGCAGTGCGGACGCGACACCAAGGGTTGCGATCCCGTTGCCGGTCACAAAAAAAGACAAAAAGGAAAAAAAAAAAAAAAAACAGAATCTTGTCTGTGTGCCTGTGAGTCTGTGTGTGTGTGTAGAAACAAAGAACAATTAAGCAAAGGCAGTAAAATGTCAGCTCTTGGAGAATGTCAGTGAAAGCCTTACACAAAAATTCTTTATCAAAGTCTTGCAACTTTCCTGTCAGCCTGAAACTAGTTCAAAACAAAAGGTAAGGAGAGTGGGAAGGCAGGTGGAGCAAGCAGCAGTACTGCACAGGGCAGCACCACGTTTGCTTTGCGGTAGCTTTGTGCTACCGCTTCACTAAACTGTGATCACCTCCAGGCAGATTGGTAAACGTTTTGATGTGCTTAATGATCATGAATGATGCAGCCAAGTTATAAAGATCTTTTTAATAAGTTGCTCAAAGCCCACAGTACTCCAGGAAAGCTGACAAAAAGTTCTGGAAAGAGTCCTGCTCCCGTCCCTCCACTGCCCTCTGGGAATTCCCAAGGAAACTGCTCTCAGTGTTAGTGTGAAACTGTAGACATGAAAACCACTTGCCCACTTACAGTGGGGAACGCATGCGTAACTCTCCCACCTTGATAAGGCTGTGTGTCTCTGCTGATGGCCTTACCTCAATGTTCCCCATCTGTCGTGTCCTCAAAGAACAAACACTTTCCCTCCCATGGTTGGATCACCTGTCGTTCAGGCAACATCACAACTCCCGTTGTTGTCCAGAGTCAAACTGTGGCTGCCTTGGGACACACAGAGGCACACCTGCCCTGTGAAGTCACACTCACACCCTGACAGGCATATGATGCCCAAGCACTACCTAACCACGTGATTTCCACCAAAGTAAACTTAGAAGCAAAAAGTGTTCCCTTTAATTTGAAGCAATTCATCTGTTTAGTTTCTGTCTTAAAATACACAGAACCAGAAAAAGCTTCTCATAATGCAAACTTAATATAATGACAGAAATCTGGGTTTCTTTTAAACATTTACTGAGGTCACCGTGTAAAGCCCTTCATGGCACAGTGTGTGTACACTCCACGACCATGAGTGCAGGCAGTGACTGTTCTCTGTCACTGTCCATCCCCTTCTTGGTACAGACATTAGTGACCTGTTCTTCTGAAGGAAAGTCCACTTTGGTCATTGTGTGTCTCCATCAGATCCCACACTCCTGGGCCAAAACCAAAGGGCTCTAGAGGGCAGGCCGAGGGTCACACACTACCACAGCAGCAGTGGGTCACACACTACCACAGCAGCAGTGGGCCACACACTACCACAGCAGCAGTGGGCCACACACTACCACAGCAGCAGTGGTTGCTGGTCCTCTCCGCTTGCTCATGTTGGAAATGTCACAGGCAGCTCAACTCCTTCAATTTAAGTTTGGGTTAGAGCTTTAAATGCTGACATCCTTCACAAGAATTACCAATAACTCACATACGACTGCTTTGAGAACTGCGGTTACATAAATGGTGGAGGGGAGGAAATGCCACTCCGAGGAGGGAGACGGGTGGGGAGGGGAAAGGGCAATTGCTTCATTGATAGACTGTGGGGCTGTCAGACACAGAGGGCAGACACTGAGGACG
>NW_007734227.1:30171-60735 GCF_000696425.1 Galeopterus variegatus | reverse complement strand
GAAAGGGCAATTGCTTCATTGATAGACTGTGGGGCTGTCAGACACAGAGGGCAGACACTGAAGACAATGGGTTTGTCCTGCAGCCAGCTGGTGTGTGTGCGGGTGACAACACTGTCTGTCTCAGAGGAGGCAGTCAGTTTGAATAGAGCAATGAACACTGGCTGAAGACCTCTGCCAGAACCAACAAGTCTTCAGACCTGCTCAGAATCAGAAGCAAGTCCTAGAGATGGAATAACAGTGCGAACGTCTCCCAGGAAACGTCCAGCGGGAGCCCTCCCAGCCCCCTTGGCTGTCAGGAGAGGTCTCCCTGACAAGGTCCTCTGTGCTAGAGGGAGTGTACCTTAGCGGCGTTTGTGAAGGAAATCTGAAATATGAAGATGTGGGGTCATCTTCCACCAGCTGGGGACAGCCTTTGGTGGTGGACAGAAGAATCACAAAAAACTCAGGAAGACACAAATTGTTGATGAATTATGTACCAGTTTATAAGCCCTTAAAACTGGAGTCATTGAAAATGTCTCTGTAATATACAGCACTATAAAATGTCATATTATTATCCTAAGCTGCTGCTTGTCAATATAACTGCTTGTTTCACTCCTATGTACTTGCTAGTCCCTGGGAATCCTGAAGAACATAGGGTTATGTTTGGCAGTTTAATGGTTTCTGATGCACTGTTTGTGGAGTTGCTCGTGTGAAGTACTGATATCTGGCTCTTAAATCTGGGGTAGACACTTAAGCCCTGGATAGTGGGAAGCACTGACAATAACTTACATCTGAACGTGATGTTGGCATACAGTAAATGGTACCCAGCAGAACATCAAAGCATGAGGAACAAGGTGCTTTTGGTGAAAATTCTATTTCCTGTTACACGGTGAAATCACAGAAGGAAACATTTTTACCACATGTACATTTTTTGTGTTTTGAAGTGCTGCATGTAAAGTCAAAATGCTACATCAAAGAGCTCTTAATGTAGTTTTTAGCTAAAAGCTAGTCCTTTGAAAACCTCTGCTTTCACAGTATAATAAGCTCACAACACGCTGATTTTCATTATCTTCCAAAGAGCATCTTCACAGCTGAGGCTGATTCAAATCTCAACACCATCCGTAAGTCTATGATTGCCCCTCACAAATGAACCCTGCAAGGCACTTGCCGTGTGCAAGAATTCACTCCTGGTGGAACCTACCCCCTAGATTCTATGTGGTAGCCCAACACTGTCACTGAAGTGAAATCGGCTTCCAGGTACCCTGATAAAGAGCAGATCAGAAAGGTGACAGAAGAAGGTAGCATTTTGCCACTTCTCTTTCTATGCTTTTTATACGCTGTGTGTACGTTTTAACTGAGCACATCTGAGCTCCTGAGAGACATTCGTCAGCGTGGGAGAGCATCCAATCTAGCTCTAAATACATGGGAGCAAAGAGCACACCATTGTGTGTGATTAACATGTGGCCATCATCATTAAATACACGGGTCCAGAAACAGAAAAACGACATGAATGTGTGTGAGTGTGTGTGAAATATATGTGTGGACATTAATTTTTAACTTGGTCTTTTCTCAAAAGTGAACTAAAAAGAGGTCATCAGATTATCCTCAAAGGAGCATCAGCTAAATACACCCTAATATTTAAAGACAGGGGATTATAATTATTTAAGAAAAGTTGAAATTACAAATTGAATGAGAAATCTTTACATGCGGCTTAACTGACCTGTCACCTTCTGTTGGCTGACTCCAGCTGACGGCTGACGCAGGAACTCACAGAAAGCAATGACATTTCTGTAAGAACAGACCAGCCCACAGCTGTCTGCCCTCTCCTCCTGCAGATGGCTGACTCCCGCCCTCGTGAGAGGCTGGTGCACATGGATCTGATCCTGGGAAAAGACCCCCTGGACTCTTATCTAGAAGACAAGGCCTCTTGTCCCCTGCAGGGGCTGGTGGAGGGAAAGGCAGACCAAACACCTCACACCTCTGGCGGTGGCTAAATTCAATTTCATGAAAGTTTACCCAGGAAAACAGTGCTATTATAGTTTCCACCTTTCTTCCAAAATAGAATGGTGTTTGGGGAAAACCTCATCCTAAGAGGTGAATTCAGAATCCTAAAACACTACACCGGCCTGTCCTGCCTCCAAGGCACCATGTAGGTGAACAGGCCTCAGCACCCAAGACCCAGTCACGGGCTGTCCCAGAAGTGGAGGAGCATTAGAGAGGTTTCCTCGAGTGCCACAAGGGATCAGCCACAACTCCAGGTGTTCTGCTAAGCACACCAGCTCGCAGTGCCACCAACACCCGCTCTTCAGGGCCCTAGAGCCCAGGCAACGAGGAGGACTGTGTTCTCTGTCCCATGCGCCGGGAGAGGCCAGCATGCAGTCACAAGGACTGCGGGCAGCGGGGACCTGCTCTTTGCTGGGTGCTGTGCTGCGGCATTTACCCGAGCGGCTTTATGTCGCCCTCACACGGTCACGTGGAGATCACTTATCTATAAGGTCCACAATAAGTTGCCCAAGCTCGCACTGCTCAGGAGAGGGGCGCTCAGCCTGAAAAACAGCTGGAACTCGGAGTCCCTGCCTCACGGCCACATGGCACCGTCTGGGTGGCCCATTTCACAGGACGGTGGGAGCATCCTGCACACTCATCTGGAGGCCAAAAAACACGGGCAGACGGGGGTGCAGCGCTGCTGCGGCGACAGGGGGAGACACACGGCGGGAAGAGCAGCAGCAGACCCAAGGGGCTCACCCGAGGGCGACGTCCCGGACAGGGGGTGGGGCCCACCGGCGGCGGGCGCCTAGACTGCGAAGGTCCTTGAGGTCTCCAGACGCCACGGACCGTCCATCGGGGTCGCCCCCCAGGACGGCTCCCGGTGACACACGCCCCTCCGCACACGCTGGTCACGGCCCGCGCGTCCTGCCGAGGGTTCCTGCTGGCCTGCGTGTGGCGGGGAAACACCTGCCGACGACCTGCAGGGCTCTGGGTCCAGCGCGGGTTAACATCCAGCCAGGGAGACGCCGGTCCTCCTGCGCGGGGGCCCTCCGACGGCAGCCGGGGTCAGGTCCCATTGCACACCTTGTCACGTCCTCCCGAGCTCCTGGTATCCACTCCCAGGGCTCCAGCGAGGGCCGCCGCGCCAAACCTGCATCGTTTAGGTCTAAGTCTGTTTTCACGGCGCTCTCTGCCACAGCCCTGGAGAAGTTTGACCCTCGGCTGTGACCTGGACGTCTCCTCTTCCCTGCGAGGAGTGTCTGGTGAGCCCCGTGACATTTGCTGTGTACTTTTGACATAGCGTGCTGTGACCTGGAAACGGTCCATTCCCAGCTCCTAAAAGTAGGGCCATGGGTGTTCACTCTGTCCCCAGACCTCAGCACAGGGTCCACTATGCAACTGGCACTCAAAAAATACATGTTAAATTGAAGAGCAAAGAGGATAAGTTAAAAAACAGAAGAAAAACAAATACAAAAATATTTGTATCAGAACTGAATCAGAGAGCGTCAAGATTTTAAAAAGATGCTCAGATAATCTTGGCATGTCTTCTCTAGCTTATGTAAGCCTCTGCTTTGAATCCATCTTAGAAAAAAAAGTCTGGATGGTGGCTTAAGATAAAGATGCACAAAAATAGCAGATATCAATTAAACATTCAAATAAATGCAATACGCCATTCACCTATAGCTACTTCCTAGAAAGGCGGACACAAACGTTTGGATGGGAAGCTTATACTGAGTATGTCCAGCCATAAAGGTATTTTCCTTTTTATTTTATGTTTCATTAAGTTTCTAACCATGGGATATTTTGTAAATCTTTCTTTCCTCAGCTTTACATCAGAATTTACAATGTCCTGGCTGATGTATACTTGTAATGTTTATCCTAGTTTTATGTTTAATTTGATAACCTGCAAAAATAACATACTGAATAAATATAACTTTTCTCTTTAAAATAAGTTTTAGTTACAGACCATTGTGAGAAATACTAAAATCTGATTAAAATTAAACATAATAAAAAAACGTCTGAGAGGGAGATTTAACAGTAAAATAAAACATTTTATTTTCAAAGACTTAACATTTTAAGCAAAGCAGCTTCTGATTGGGAGAGAGCAGAAGAGGCAGACACAGGGCAGGTCTCCCCGCTGGGGGAGTGGGCACCCCACATGCCAGCCCCACTTCAGACACGCAGCTCCTGCTGTGTTTGTGCTACCCGCGTGAAGTGGGGTGTGCCTGCAGCAGCCTCTAGGACACCCCGAATGGGTGAGGGAGGACACCTCAGGCCTCCCTCCTGTCCCAAGTACCTCTGCAGCTTCAAGCCAAACTTGTGTCCAGAAAAGGAGCCTGCAGTGCACCCCAGCCACCAGAAGGTGTCACTGCAGCTCCTGCATCTGACTATGTGTTTGTACACTCCCCACACTCCACCCCCCCACCCCAAATAAAGAAAAATCCAGGGCAGCAGTGTCTAGAACTTCTGCTCAGGACCACGGAGGAGAAGCGGCTCTGCACTGCTGGTGCCCATTGGGCTGAGAGCTGGCCTTTCGTGGATCTTCGGGGTGCTCAAGCCAACAAGCTCCCAGAGCACACAGAGTACCAGGCCTGCTACTGTGTGAATCAGGAGAAAAAATAAATACAACCCCCCTGCTCTTTGGTCATACCACACTTTGCCCTTAGAAGGCTCTTGATATACATGTCTGAATATGGAATAGATCACTTTGCATGAAGTACAGTACTTTCTCTTTGCGTTCTTTAAATGTCCATCCAGTGTCTCATTTATCAGATATCCTTTGCCACTCCCCTGTTTTCCTTTCTGGGTCTCTGTGGAACCCAGCAGGAATAACAGAATAAAGGATTTCCATCAGACCTGTCAGCCCAGGGCACAGCCTTCCCCCAAGGGCAAGCTGAGGTGTGTCTCCTCTAGTCTCACCCTCATGACTTACTGATGGCTGTGTGACCAGCTGCCAGCCCTTCTCTCCACACTTCCTCACCTCAACTCACATGATTGCACTTCAGTAACAGTTCCTAGAGTTAGGAAGAAGATCCCCACCAACAGAGCAGCTCTTAGGTAGCTCTGCCAAAGGATTTAGAATAAACCGACAAAATTCATTTACGATTATCCTTAAATTCAGAGTGCTAATACTATTTCTCATCAAATAGTATTTTTAATATAAGCGCAACATACTACAGTTATTTATTGACTTGTCTGTTTGGTAGCCATGTTCTTGCAAATGAATGGAGTCTGTCACCTCTAGGAAACAATTGGCAGTATTTGTTGACAATATGAAAATTTGGGATTTCAAGTGGAAATTGGTATTTTGCAAAACTTGTATCCACTTTCATGAGTTTGACAGCTTCCCAATACTTACTTTTCGTAATGAGATGGGTGAAGATATTAACAAACGTGATTTTTATGATATTGTGTCAACATTTGGATGATCTATATAACTCGACATGATAACAATATTTTCCAAAGGACAATGCGTGTTACAAAATCATACATGGGCAATAAGTACATTGAAAGTACAAGACAGAACAGTGGACTGCAAGGTAACAAAGTATGGATAGTTCCTTGGTGTAGTTTCAGGTTCCACACTGTAACTAAATTCTGAGGAACCACTGCTTGTAGAGTCATGGGCAATAAGTACATTGAAAGTACAAGACAGAACAGTGGACTGCAAGGTAACAAAGTATGAATAGTTCCTTGGTGTAGTTTCAGGTTCCACACTGTAACTAAATTCTGAGGAACCACTGCTTGTAGAGTTTGATGTGATACCAAGGAAGGGTATATATACATGGTTATCTGAAAGTCTAACAAAACACTCATCCATTTTCCAACTTCATATCTGTCTCAGGCTGGATTTTCCTCAGCTGAAATTACATATCACCACAGATGGGATGCTGAAGCAGATATGAAAATCATCTGTCTTTCATTAATGTAAAACAATGTAACTGTTCTCACTAAATTCTACTTTTTTGGATAACATGGTTATTTGTGTAGAACTATGTTTCTTATGTGTGCTTTGTTGTTATTTTTAAACAAATTAATAAATGCATTTTTTTTTTCTGACCGGTAAGGGGATAGCAACCCTTGGCACGTGTGGCCTGCAACACGCTCAGCCAGTGAGCGCACCGGCCATCCCTATATAGGATCCGAAGCCGCGGCCTCAGTGCTACCAGCTCTGCACTCTCCCGGGGCCGGCCCAATAAATGCATATTTTTAAATGTCTCAGTTTTTATTTCTGATACAGTAAATAATAGAGATAACCCACATAAATAAAAGTTTCTGGGGGTCTTTAATAACTTTTAAGAGTCTTGCATAAGACTGAGAGCACTTTTGCTGTACATATGCACCCACGGGCTGGGAATTCTGTATCTCACCCTATGTCAATTCATACATTTGAACTTCACGGCTGCTTATGTAGATCCCATTGAGACTCAGTGGATCTTAAGAGATTCAATTACTCACCAGGAATGGTTTCCTTAGCAGAATGGAAAGCATATACATTAAGGGCCAGTCTCTTCTCAGTATTAGGGAAGATAGTATGAGAGGACGGGCATTAAACACAATGAAGAACTAACTCCCTGACCACAAGGGTCATTTTTATAGTGGACTGTATCACAGAGGAATCCCTTGTAGAAGTATAAAAAGCTGGATAAACCTCCTGCTCCTGGGGACCATTTCTTTTTATAACACTTTATTATGAAAATTTCAAACATAGGAGGGTACTTCAAAAAGGTCATGGAAAGATTCATATTATCTTTTAATTTGATTTTTCCACAAACTTTCTGAAGTACCCTCATACAAAAAAAGGTGAAAGGATTTACAATGAATAACCACATACCCACCCAGAATTAACATTGTAGTAGGTTTACGTTATCTCTTGTTTGTATACATTAAAAGAGCCCATGGGGTTATGTGGCTCCTGCCGTGGTCTAATTCATCAGTCAACATTGTGTCAAGAAATCCCTTCCACGTTGGCGAATGTCAGTCCTCGGCAACATGTCTGAAGCGTGCAGCCTGCTCTTTTTGTATGAGCACACAGGATTTATTTTAATCCAACTCTGATTATTGAATATTGGGGTTGGTTAAATTTTTCACTAATTTGAGAAGTGTTGAGATGGACTTGTTTTTCCAAACAATGATCCTATATTTCCTGGGATAAAGTCTAAGAATCAGGATTCCTCAGTGAAGAAACATACACATTTCACGGGTTTCTCCTGGGTACTGTGGCAAGTTTTGTCAATGGGATTTTCCTTTGCAATCTGAGTCCACGTGCAGATGTTGAAAAAGGGAAGTTAGTCTGAAGACAAGAGCTGAGGGGGCATGCTAGCGCCTTTCAGCCTCCTGCCACATAGCAGATCCTCAGTCAATACCCGTCAAAGGAGTGAACAACTCACAGGGCCAGGGTAGTGGGAGAAGCGGATTTGTTTCTGGAGTCTCTGAATGGAAGAATGAGAACCGCAGAGTTTCTGGTAGGTCAACTTTGGTTACACAATGAGGCCTCCCTCCCCCCCATCACATATATTTTTTTTTCCCCAGGTGGGAACAATTTTTTAAAGCTGTCATGGAAATTAGAGGAGAAATGCAATTTGTTACATGGCTATAAAATTCACTATGATTAATATATTTTCAAAATCACCGGTATTCTTTTTTTAAAATAACAGTTTTATAGAGCTATAATTCACATACCATAAAGCTCATCCTTTAAAAGGGGACAGTTCAGTGGGTTTTAGTACATTCATAAAGTTATGCATTGTTACTAATATCCAATCCCAGAACATTATCAACACTTCAAAAAGAAACCTTTCACACCTTATCTCTCCCCATTCCTTCCTGCTCCATCCCCAGCATCCACTAATATCCTTTTATCTTTGTGAGCTTGTCTTTTCTAGATATTTCATGTAAGTGGAATCATATAATGTCTGTCCTTTTGCGTCTGGCTTCTTTCATTTAGCATGTTTTCAAAGTTCATCTATGTTGTACTATGATCTGTCGGAATCTCTTTTCTCTTTAAGGCTGAATCATGTTCCACTGTGTGTACATACCACGTTTTATTTATCCATCCATTAGTGATAGACACGGGTTTTTTCCACTTTTCATATATTATGAACAATGCCGTGATGCACATTCATGTACAAGTTTTCGTGTGAACCTCTATGGTTTCATTCCTCCTGGGCACATACCTAGGAGTGAAATTGCTGGATCACATGAAAACTCTATGTTTAACTGTTTGAGGAACTGCCAAACTGTTTCCCAAAGCAAATGTGCCACTTGACATTTCCACCAGCAAGGTATAAGAGTTCCAATTTCTCCAGATCATTGCCCACATTTGTCATGATGCCTTTTGGATTCTAGCCTTCCTAGTGGGTAGGAAGTGGTTGACTAATTGCACTGAGCATCTTTTCATGTGCTGATTGGGAATTTATATATCTCCTTTGGAGAAATGTCTATTCAAATCCTTTGGCTATTTTTAATTTGCCTAATTGTCCTTTTATTGTTGAGTTGTAGGCTTACATGCCTTTATACTCCCTCTTCTCATGGTCTGTGCACTTACACACAGGAGACATCCCATTTGGGGTTACAGACAAAGGATCACTAAGCAGCTCTCATTTGGTGGTGGATTTTGAGACTCAAGATAGACTAGGAGACAAACAGGCTGCAGCTCATTGAAAGCCAGTGGAGATAGACCTTTTTCTGTCTAAGGTGGCCAAACACCCTAGGTTTTCCTAGCACAGCACAATTGAATCTTGTTGTCCTGCCTTAATTATTGGCAATAGTCTTTCCCTCTCAAAGGGGCTCTTATTAGAACCAGAAATCACATATCATACAAGTCCTGGATATAAACAGAGAACTGCCTATCGGCAAGAGTTCATTCAAAACACTCAATAAATGTGGGTTGCCTATTGCTCAGGCTGTGTACTGGACACATACTGAATATAGCAGGTGCAGCCACTGACCCCTGGGAACTTTTATCTAGTTAATAAAAATCTTCCATAAAATTGTGGTAGATATTGAGATCACAGGAATTGAATCATTCTTTAAATGCATGTGAGATATTCACCCATGTAACAGAGCCCTAAGTAAACCTGTTTGTTAAGTGTCTACAGTAGTCTCTCTGGTTGGGGCATACTGCTATTACAACCCACAAAACAGGAGAAAGTGCATCGGCATTTCTTCAAGTTTCTGCCTGGTGCTTCCTGGGGCAGCTAAGTGCTCCTGCCCTCACTCAAGCCCCTGCCCCCACACAGGCAGCCCTGCACCTCCTAGACTGTTAATACCAGGGCTGGGAGGTGTCTTTGCAGTTCCATGGCAGTGAAAGGCATGGCCCAAGGCATGTCCACTCAGTGCAGTCCAAATATAGAAGAATATGCTTCTGTTAAGTAGAAAGGGTTGAGGGTTACGGAAACCACTGCACTCCACGGAACTCCATCCTGCTCTTCTGAGGAGAAAAGGAGGTGGGCAGAGACTTGAATCATTCCCACAGTGATTAATTGCACAAATGATAACTCAAAAATGCTGTCGGGTTTCTACATGCCAAGAGCTAGCTCCTCATCCTACATGGGCTTAATCAACTTCTCCCTTCTATTATTACCATAATTTTTCAGGCTACGAAACTAAGGCTTAGAAAGATACAGTAAATTGCCCAAAGCCGTCAAGCTTCTGGTGCAAGCTTGGATCTGAGCCAAAGTGATCTGACTGCGGGGTTAGCCAGCTACTTCATCAAACCCTTTCTCCTTCCCTTCTCCCTTCCCTCCTTCAAGAGTACTTTGAGCCCTCCCAGTGCTAGGTGCTGCCCGAGGGGCCAAGAGGCACCAGAGCAGCCAGGCAAACTCCCGTGCTCACGGTGCCCCGGAGCTGGGAGGGGCAGGAGCACAGAAACCAGGGCACACGGGCATCTTAGAGGGTGGTGGTGGGTACTACTTTACATAGGACGGTCTGGGAAGGCTTCTTGGATACGGTGTCCTTGAAGCCGAGATCTGGAGAAAGTGATTGAACACTGCACATGTCCGCAGGAAGAGGACTCTACCAGTGTGACAGAAGAGCTGCTGCAGGTTTCTGTGGCAGGTGCCCTGCGTGCATGGGACACGGTGTGTGTGTGTTGAGCCCAGCTGGAGCCAGCAGAGTGGCCAGGAAGGGGGCAGGGTAGAGAAGCCTCAGAGGCCACAGTAAGGACGTGGCTGATATGAGGGTACTTCAGAAAATTCACAGAAATGCTCACAGTATCTTTTATTCTCTATTTCCACGAACTTCTTGAAGTACCCTTGTACTCTTAGCGAGATGGAGAGCGCTGGAGGCACACAGCTGGCCAGTCTGGCCACTCTGATGAGACCAGACCACAATTGCCGAGGCGGTGGCAAGAAGCAGCTCCAGCGTTCCCACAGAGACAGTGCCACTGGACCGGTGGAAGCTGCTCAGCGCTGGAGGCACACAGCTGGCCAGTCTGGCCACTCTGATGAGACCAGACCACAATTGCCGTGGCGGTGGCAAGAAGCAGCTCCAGCGTTCCCACAGAGACAGTGCCACTGGACCGGTGGAAGCTGCTCAGAGTGAGAGTGGACGTAGACTCTTGAGGAATGCAGAGACCAGGAGTGAGGGAAAGGGAAATGTCAAGGATGATTCTAAGGTCTGCAAAGATGGAGTTTTCATTTAATGAGCAGGAGAGAACAGGAGGGAATGCGTTTGGGTGGTGTGTGGATGTCACACTCTAAACTCGTAGTTTACACCCAACCACCAAGCTGTCTCCTCCCTTTCAGGGCCTCCTCTTGGTCAACAATAGTGAGCTTAGATAATGCAACACGATCTCAAGTGCTTACTGCATAAGCGCATGTATTGAGCACAGGGTGTGGGAGCCACTGAGCTCCTTTGCTCAAGCTCCAGTTTGGGAGTCGGGGCCTGAGCATGCTGTGCAGGCCACGCCAGGCGCAGGGTGGGTGCTGTGTGCACTGCCTCAAGGTCAGTGAGGAACGATGTGTGAACCCAGGGCACACTCACCACCACCTCCCGCTCCCAGTCTCAGAATTCAACACTCTTCCATTTTCCCCCAAGTGGTACCAGGCCTATGGTGTTGAAAATGTTGAAATGTTGAAAACAACATTTTCAGTTTTAATTTCTTATATGAAACATATGAATAAGTACAACCCACCTGAAATAAAACTCTTTGGGTCTTTAATAATTTTAAGAGAGTAAGAACAAGATGTTTGCAAAACATTAATATAGTGCATTGATCAGCATACTTAGAATTTTTATGTAAATAGCATTTGGTGACTTGCTTTTTATTTTATTTTGTTGTTGTTGTTGTTGTTGAAACATATTGATTGTGCATATCTGTGGGCAACAGAGCTGAATATCAATAACTGTGTGCAATAAGTGATGCTCAAATCAGGATAGTTAGTACATTTAACATTACACAATGTAATTGTTTTTTGCGGCTCTTTAACAATACCTCCCATACCCCCCTACCATTCTCAACTTCCCACCTCTGTTAACATCAGTTCTGTTCTCTCCTTTTGAAAGTTCAATATATCATTGTGATTGTGTTTTTAGTACTAATTAGAAGACTATCAATCTGCTTGGTTCACCTTGGATTTACTTTTTGTGGGATTTTCTGGGTCATTTTTCTTAGTTTCAGCTTAATGAAAATGAGAAATTGGCAAAGGTCCCCCCACTCCTGGAAGCGTGTGCAGGATGACCGCACTCTCCCTCAGTCCTCTCTTGTTCCCTGTCCTGATTTACCAAGTGAAGAGTGACAGCCAGGTGGAGATTAGATGGATGAAGGGTTGGCAGAGTTGAGTCCCTACATGCCATGCAGTCTTAAAGGGATCTGAGATGAAAAAAAAACACATAAACATTCACAAGGGTGGATACCTGGCTTGTCTCGACCTGTGTGTTTTGGCTGCAGAGGATGTCCTGTGGACACACTGTCTCCTGTGCACATCCACCACCCACAGGTGTTCCTCTAGAATCCATGTGCTGAAATCTAATGGCCAGTGTGTTGGTGTTAAGAGTTGGGGCCTCCCGGGAGGTGACTAGGTCACGAGAGCCGATCCCTCGTGAACAGGACTTGTGCTCTTGTGAAAGAGGCCTGAGGGAGCTTCCAGTCCTTTCCACCATGCGAGGTCACTGCAAGAAGGCACCATTTTGCAGCAGAGAGCAAGCCCTCACCAGATGCTAAATCTGCTGGTGCCTTGATATTGGGCTTCCCACCCTCCAGAACTATGAGCAATAAATTTCTGTTGTTTGTAAATTATCCAGTCTAAGGTATTTTGTTTTAGCAGCCAGAACAGACAAAGACACCTCTCTCCAGTTCTTCCTGCATTCTGCTACACATTGGTCTTTCTCAAACACATCTGTGATCCTGTCACTTCTTAATTCAAAAGCTTGCAGTAGTTCACCTTCAGAAAAATGCTTCAGACGTCCTAGGCTGACACTCGGTTCTGGGCTCCTCAGCCTTTCTCACTGTACACTGTTTGAGTCTCGGGGCCTGTGTACCACCTTCTCTCCTCCACAAACCCTGCACCATTCCCGTCTGTTCAATTCTAACTTCAAAAACTTAAGACACCAGCTCTTCTCTGACGTCCCACACAGGACTCTCTTCCCCCTGAGGTGTCTCCCTCCTCACTGCCTGTCTCCCTCCTCACTAGTTCTCATGCACTAGCATCAGTGTATCCTCTGCACACTGTAACTGGAGCCAGGCAAAGCACATGGTCAAGAGCTGGTTTTAGAATCGTGACTTTGCCTCATGACTCATGTGACCTTGAGCAAGTTACTTACAAACCCCAGGCCTCAGTGTCCTTATCTGAAAAATGAAGAGAGTAATAGTACCTACCATACTGGGTTGTTTTAAGGGTTAAATTAATTCATTCATTAATACATGAACTTACAACAGTTATCTCACACCTAGTAAAGGCTCCACAGATGCTAGCAATTATTCTTATCTCTTGCTTAGGTACATGACTCTGTTGACCTTGTTTGGTCTTTGAGGATAAAGACAGGTACTTGGAATCCTTCATGCACTACCACTGAGATCCTTATGGTTCCAACCATGAAGGGAGTGTATGACATCTATTTAACTCTGCAATCTTTGGTTTCGAGTTTCAATGACATCTATCTTTGAAAATTTCTGATTCCTGATTCTTAAACATTAACTGTAACTGAAATAGCCTACAGGAGGACTTCTGGTATCAGCTCCAATGTGAAAAGAGCTTGAAGGTTGTCACACCATCCTTACAAAGAGAAAAAGCTGGACTAACTGAAAATCAAAGACTTTTCTTGAATCCATCAGAGAGCTGTGATTGCAGTGCAAACCACCACCTGAAATCTGAAGAGACAGTTTAGCAGAGGAGTCACAAACTGGCAAATACTAACATAATAGTTTTTATGAATTGCTAGAGGCTGAGTATAACTAGCATGAAACTGACAAACTTCTGGAGGCAATGACCTTAGGGGCTCTCCTAACTCTAGGGGATTTACATCTAAGAACACTATAAAGTTCTCAGAGTGAAGATCCAATAAAGGTTAAAACTGAAGGGATGAAGAAAGATATATCATGCTAACACTAATGAAAAGAAAGTTAGAGTACCTATATTAATTTCAGACAAAAGTGAACACCAGGATAAGGACGTTTGTCAGGGTAGACAGTTGTATCCAAGAATAATGGAGATGCTAGCTCTCCAGGAAAACAAAACGATCCTAAATGTGTGTGCACCTATCAAGAGAAGACCAAAACACATGGAGCAAGAATGAAATGACTGAAAGGAGAAATGTATAAATCCCCTGTTACAGTTGCAGACTTCAACACCCCTCTCAGTAAATATAGAAATTTACTCAGCTGTTAGACAACAGAGACAAGACTCAAATTTGAATTAAAGAGAATGGTTTACCAATTGGCAATTTTCCAGTTAGTTAATAAACCTACAGTTAAAAAGTGCACCAATCTGTGGCTTGAAATTTCTTAAGAAATGTTTATGGAATTTGATATAATGATCAAAATAACCTTATTATAAAAATAATGTATCCTTACAAAGGTTTACAGTATATACTTCAGCTAAATTGAGAGAACATTTCAGGTGGTTATTTTTGTTCACTATCAACTTTCCACCACAATGAGACTTCTTTAATAAAACTTCTTTAGAGAGACTAGTCAAGAGAATGAACTCCATAAGATACACACTGAATAGCAAAACAAATTGGCATTGACCTTCACAGTCTGTATCCTATCTACAAGACTAACAGCAAGTCATAAACCTCACGTTGCTAAGATATTGAGACTATCAAGGAAATCCCTCATTTGGCGAGGCCTGGTGGTTGTTCCAAGGCATCTCTGTCTGCACACACACCAGTACAAAAGGTATGCTACATCAGAAGGAGCCTGCAAGTTCAGGGAATGCCAGAAGCTCCTTGCTCCCTGGTTTTTGAAGCAGATCACCTTATTCATGAGATGATGACCCTAGCACTCTCTGGCTTATCTGAACATATGGATGCACCACTTGATGTGAACTATGTGCCAAACACATGTGCAGAACCCTGAAACATGGTGCTGCCCTTCCTCAACAGCTGTTCTGCTTTTATTCACCTGCAAATCCTATGCCCTGTCTCAAGGCTAGGAACATGAAAATGTAGAGTTACCTGATTTTTTGCAGATCTTGGTCATTCAAAGAAGTGTATTTAA
The DNA here is from genome assembly GCF_000696425.1 of Galeopterus variegatus. Taxonomy (NCBI): domain Eukaryota; kingdom Metazoa; phylum Chordata; class Mammalia; order Dermoptera; family Cynocephalidae; genus Galeopterus; species Galeopterus variegatus. Next base: position 46,106 of record NW_007734227.1, on the reverse strand, counting down.
AAGTATGAAATGCTGTCCATTTGGCATATTTAACCAATACTCAATTCCTCTGTCCACTCTCCCACGATAAAGTAACTGGGTTGTTCTAGCTAGCTCTATTCCCAGATAATGACAATTCAAGAATGTATTTTTTTAAAAATTTAAATAGTATTTTATTAAATACAAAATATTATCATTTCAATAAGTAAATTGATATTAAAATATTGAGATATTTTACAATCTTTTTAAAAATGTAAAAAGAAACCAGTGAAATTAATTTTTTAAAAAATTTTATTTTACTTCTCAAAATACATTGTACTTGATTTTCATGCCCGTTTACCTGTTCCTCTCCACCCCCCACCCCCCAATTTTACTTCTCAAAATACATTGTACTTGATTTTCATGCCCCTTTACCTGTTCCTCTCCACTCCCCACCCCCCCCACACATTGTATCTTCATATCTGTGCACTTGGCTTATATAGTTCAAGGAATTTTTGTGGTTATTCTGTCTTCTTTCCCTCACCCTTTATTTGTTTGTATGTTTACTTATTTATTAATTTTTAGCTCCCACAAATGAGTGAGAACACGTGGTATTTCTCTTTCTGTGCCTGACTTGTTTCACTTAATATAATTTTCTCTAAGTCCATCCATGTTTTCATGGATGGTAGTATTTCGTTCTTTTTTATAACAGAGTAGTACTCCATTGTGTAGATATACCACATTTTCCTCATCCACTCATCTGATGATGGACATTTGTGATGGTTCCAACTCTTGGCTATTGTAAATACTGTTGCAACAAGCATTGGAGTACAGGTATCCTTCCCACATGATGATTTCCATTCCTCTGGGTACACTCCCAGCAGTAGGGTCATATGGTAGATCTATCTATAATTGTTTGAGGAGCCTCCATACCATTTTCTATAAAGGCTGCACCATTTTGCAGCCCCACCAACAGTGAATGGAGTTCCTTTTTCTCCACAACCTCTCCAGCACTTATCGTTCTCAGTCTCTTGGATATTAGCCATCCTAACTGGAGTGAGATGGTATCTCAGTGTGGTTTTGATTTGCATTTCCCGGATGTTGAGTGATATTGAGCACTTTTTCATGTGTCTGTTGGCCATTTGTATATCTTCCTTTGAGAAACGTCTGTTCAGCTCCTTTGCCCACTTTTTAATTGGGTTATTTGTTTTTTTGTTATAAAGTTGCTTGAGTTCCTTGTATATTCTGGATATTAATCCTTTGTCAGATGTATATTTAGTAAATATTTTCTCCCACTCTGTTGGTTGTTTTTTTACTCTGTTGATTGTTTCTTTTCCTGTTCAAAAGCTTTTTAGTTTGATATAATCCCACTTGTTTATTTTACCTTCAGTTGCCTGTGCCTTTTGGGTCCTATTCATGAATTCTGTACCCACTCCTATTTCCTGGAGTGTTTCCCCTATGTTTTCTTTAAGGAGTTTTATTGTTTCAGGGTGTATATTTAATTCTTTAATCCATTTTGAGTTGATTTAGGCTTATGGTGAAATATATGGGTCTAGTTTCATTCTCCTACATATGATTATCCAGTTTTCCCAGCACCATTTGTTGAAAAGGCAGTCTCTTCTTCAGTATGTAGACTTGCTGCCTTTGTCAAAGATCAGGTGGCTGTAGGCATATGGGTTAATTTCTGGGTTCTCTCTTCTGTTCCACTGATCGGTGTGTCTGTTTTTATGCCAGTACCATGCTGTTTTGGTTATTATAGCTTGTAATATAGTTTAAAGTCAGGTAGTATTATGCCACCAGCTTTATTTTATTTTATTTTTTTTGCTCAGGATTGTTTTGGCTATGCATGGTCTTTTGATTTTCCATATAAATGTCTGGATAGCTTTTTCCATCTCAGAGAAAAAATGTCATTGGAATATTGATGGAGATTGCATTGAATTTGTAGATCACTTTGGGTAACATGGACATTTTCACAATGTTAATTCTTCCAATCCAAGAGCATAGGATATTTTTCCATTTTCTTGTGTCCTCTTCAATTTCTCTCAACAGTAGTTTGCAGTTCTCTTCATCGGGATTTTTCACATCCTTGGTCAGCTTTATTCCTAAATATTTTATTTTTTTGGTGGCTATTGTAAATGGGCTATAGCTTTCTTGATTCCTTTTTTTGCATGTTCACTGGTCAAGTATAGAAATGCTACTGATTTTCGTATGTTGATTTTGCACCCTGCAACTTTGCTGAAATCGTTTATCAAATCTAGGAGTTTTTTAAATAGAAGTTTTAGGCTGTTCAACATATAGGATCATGTCATCTGCAAAAAGTGACAGCTTGACTTCATCATTTCCAATCTGGGTGCCCTTTATTTCCTTCTCTTCTCTGATTGCTCTGGCTAGTACTTCCAACACTATGTTGAATAGGAGTGGTGAGAGTGGGCATCCTTGTCTAGTTCCTGTTTTTAAGGGAAAAGCTTTCAGCTTTTCCCCATTCAGGGTGATATTGGCAGTGGGCTTATTGTATATGGCTTTAATTATGTTGAGACACTTTCCATCTATGCCTAACTTGCAGAGAGTTTTTATCATGAAAGGATGTTGAATTTTGTCAAATGCTTTTTCAGTGTCAATAGAGATGATCAAGTGGTTTTTGTCTTTGCTTTTATTAACATGGTCTATCACATTAATTGATTTGCATATATATGTTGAACCAACATCGCATCCCTGGGATGAATCCCACTTGATCATGGTGTATAATTTTCTGTATGTGTTGCTGTATTCTGTTAGATAGTATTTTATTGAGGACTTTTGCATCTATACTCATCAAGGATATTGGCCTATAGTTTTCTATTTTTGATGTATCTTTGTCTGATTTTGGAATCAGGGTGATATTTGCCTAATAGAATGAGTTTGGGAGAATGGCCTCTGCTTCAATCTTTTGGAACAGTTTGTAGAGAATTGGTATCAATTCCTCTTTGAAGATTTGGTAGAATTCTGCACTGTACCCATCCAGTCCTGGGCTTTTCTTTGTTGGGAGCCTTCTGATAACAGCTTCAATCTCTTTTATTTTTATTGGTCTGTTCAGATGTTCTATATCTTCTTGGCTCAGTTTTGGTAATTTGTATGCATTCAGAAATTTACCCATTTCCTCCAGATTTTCAAATTTGTTGGAACATAGATGTTTATAGTAGTCTCTAACGATTCCTTGTGTTTCTGAGGTATCAGTTGTAATATCACCTTTTCGTTTGTAATTTTTGTTATTTGAGTCTTCTCTCTTCTTAGTTAGTCTTGCTAAAGTTTGTCGATTTTATTAATCTTTTCAAAGAACCAACTTTTTGTTTCATTGATCTTTTGTATTATTTTTCATGTTTCTATTTCATTTAATTCTGCTATGATCTTTATTATTTCTTTTCGTCTACTAACTTTGGGATGGAGTGTTCTTGCTTTTCTAGATCTTTAAGGTAAAGTGTTAGGTTATTTATTTGCCATCTTTCCATTCTTCTGAAGAATGCATTTAATGCAATAAATTTCCCCCTTAATACTGCTTTTGCAGTATCTGACAGGTTTTGGTATGATGTTTCATTATTTTCATTAGTTTCAAGAAATTTTTTGATTTCCTGTTTAATTTCTTCTTGGACCCACATGTCATTAAGTAGAATGTTGTTTAAACTCCATGAGTTTGTATACTTTTCAGAGTTTCATTTATTATTGATTTCTAATTTTAATCCATTGTGATCAGAAAATATACATGAAATAATTCCAAGTTTTTTGAATTTGTTAAGACTTGCTTTGTGACCTAACATATGTTCTATCCTGGAGAATGTTTCGTGTGCTAATGAGAAGAATGAATATTCTGAGGTTGTTGGGTGGAATGTTCTGTAGATATCTGCCAAATCTAAAGTATTGTTTAGATCTCGTGTTTCTCTGTTGATTTTTTGCCTAGATGATCTGTCCAATGATGAGAGTGGGGTGTTCAGGTCCCCCACTCTTATGGTGTTAGTGTCTACTTCTTTTTTTAGATCTAATAGTGTTTGCTTTGTAAATCTGGCTGCTTTGACATTAGGTGAGTATATATTTCTGATTGCTATGCCTTCTTTATGGATAGATCCTTTTATAATTATATATTGGCCATCTTTATCTCTGTTAATTACTTTTGCTTTAAAGTCTATTTTATCTGATATAAGAATAGCTACTTCAGCTCATTTTTCATTTTTACTTGCATGATATATCTTTTTCCATCCTTTCACTCTTAGTCTATGTGTGTCTTTACAGGTCAAGTGAGTCTCTTGGAGACAGCATATTGTTGGGCGCATCTTTTTAATCCAGTCAGTCAGTCTGTGTCTTTTGAATGAGGAATTTAGTCCCTTTACATTCAGGGTTATTATTGAAAGGTGTTGATTTACTCCTAGCATTATACTGAGTTTTGTTTAGATGTCTTAAGTATATTTTGCTCCTTTCTTTCAAATTTTGTTTGTCTTCTGTACTTGTTGGTTTCTTGGGGTGATAGATAAACTACTTTTTGTCTCTTTTGTTAGCGTTTTTGTTTTGCTGGTAGGTATTGTTCTTTCTTGTGTATTCATGGTAGTGATGTTTGTTTTTGTGGTATCAAACCCAGTACTTCCTTGGGAATTTCTTGGAGGGCTGGTCGTGTGATAGTGAACTCCCACAGTTTTTGTTTGTCTGAGAAATATACTATTTGTCCTTCATTTTGGAAGGATAGCCTTGCTGGGTAAAGTATTCTTGGCTGGCAATTTTTGTCCTTTAGTGTTTTTAATATATCATCCCATTCTTTGCTGGCTTTTAGAGTTTCTGATAAAAAGTCTGACATTATTCTGATGGGGGCTCCCTTATAAGTGACTTGCCGCTTCTCTCTTGCAGCTTTTACGATTCTCTCTTTGTCTTTAATTTTTGTCAGTTTTATTATCACATGTATTGGAGAGGACCTTTTCAGGTTAAATGTGTTTAGTGGTCTTTGTGTTTCCTGGACCTGGGGATCTGTGACTTTCCCTATACCTGGGAAGTTGTCTGCTATTATCTCATTGAGTATGTTATCAACATCATTTCTTTTTTCCTCCCCTTCTGGAATACCCATGATTCGGATATTTGGGTGCTTAAGATTGTCAGTTGTCTATCTTAAATTTTCTTCAATTTTTTTGATTTTTTTTCTTTTTTCTGGTCTGCCTGTGATAATTCAAAAAGCCTGTCTTCAAGGTCAGAATTTTGCTCTTCTGCTTGTTCAGGTCTGCTGGTTAAACTCTCCGTTGTATTTTTTATTTCGTTGAATGAATCCTTCAGCTCCAGAAGCTCAGCTACACTCTTTTTCAAGGCATTGATTTCTTTGTACGTTTCTTCTTTCAGATCCTGTATGTTTTTTTCTCATTTCATTGTGTTGTTTCATTGAGTTTTCTTGTATCTCATTTAGTTTCCTTAAAATAGTTACTCTAAATTCCTTGTCTGTTATTTCAAAGACTCCCTGTTCTATAGGATCTAGCACTTGTAAGTTATTAATTTCCTTTGGTGGCGATGTACTTTCTTGACGTTTCATATTTCTGGTTTCTTTCCTTTGGTGTTTTGTCATTGTGGCTGGGGGTATCACAGTTCACTCATTTGACCTTGATGTCTGGCTTGGATCCTGAAGGGTCTGCTGCTTCTGGACAGCAGAAACTAGCCATGACCAGAAGTCCCACCCCACCTGTCTTCACCAGCTGGTCAGGTGGCGTAGGAGTCCAGAACCTCTCAAGTTGCTCATGGAGACAGACGGCCTGGGCTGGGAGTCCCGCCCCACCTGCCTTCACCAGCTTGCCAGGCTCTGGGCTTAGGAGCCAGTGCCTCTCATGTAGCTCATGGAGATGGGAGGCCTGGGCCGAAATTCCCACCCTGTCAGCCTTCACTAGCTTGTCTGACTTGGGGCTTAGGATCCTGGAGCCTCTCAGGCTGCTCATGGAGACAGGATGGCCTGGGTCAAAATTCCTACCCTGTCAGCCTTCACTGGCTTGTCTGGCTCAGGGCTTGGGATCATGTCCCTCTCAGATCGCTCACAGAGATGGGACCACCTGCACTGGAAGTCTCACCCTGGCCCTGTGTGCCTTCTCTTGCCGGCAGGCTCAAGGCATGCTGGCCTAAAAGCTCTAAAGTCTCTCTTCAATATGGGGAGCAACCTGAACTGGGGTCCCGTGGCGGGTGGCTCCTGTCCATTCCAGCACAGATTTTGGGTCCTCTGTTGCTGCTCCTCAAAAGCTGCAAATTGGTTCCTCTGTGGGAGAGAGCAACACCAGGAACCGACTACTCTGCCATCTTGACCCCTCCCCCCCAAGAACGCATTTTGACTATGTCTTTTTTGTTTTGTTTGTTACCTTTTACTTGAGGTGTGACTTTGGGATTCTTTGATGTACAACGTTCGGAATAGGTCATGGTTAATGTTCTCATAATGAACTAACTACCTCCTTAGTCAAATGGCATTCCACATCAAGAGGCCTGACATGGGTTATATCATCTTGAGCTACTAATGCAAATGATTTACCTTAGACAGCCACTTACACAGAATAAATATCTATTAAATACCTACTGTGATTGGGGCATTTAGTAGCCCACAGAAGATATGTTTCCTAACCTCCAAAAATCAAGGCCGAACTTTTCTGAAAATATTGACTAAGTGTACAGAAACAACAATTAATAATCAAAATACATTGATAGACTTTCTTCCCAGTTACATATGGCTCCAGTGGCCCAGCAGGTGACACTATTTGGTGTACATATTTCTTATCTCCATTGTTTTCGTGCTGTTAAACCGACAGCAATGCACACATCTGTCTGAGGCTGTTTTGGCTCATCACTGAAGCACTGCCGGGCCCCTCAGGGTCTTCTGCACTGCACGACCTCATCACCTAGATAAGACGAGCATCCACAGGTGGGTGCCACAAGGCACTCGCAGCTCCTCCTGAGTAACACAAGCTCAGCTCTCAGTCCACACTCCTTCCTCCTTGTTCATATCTAACTATGAATAGTCAGATGAGCCAGGGACACTACACAGTGCAGACTTTGTGCAGCTAAGGAGGGCAGGGGAGTTTCAAGGAGAAAAGAGACAAGTTTTAGAGTTGATTTTGTGTTCACGGGTGATGTTCCACATTTTGCTGTTCTTGCCGAGTGCATCCCTTTGCCTTGCTCCCATGTTTCTGGAACCGTCCCTACACTTTTGCTGAGATGTGCATGGTGGGGAGTGGTGAGATGCTCTTGAGGGCCCCAACTACAGGGCTTCTGTGGCGAGGCAGGAGCCTGCTCTGTGTCCAGGCTCCTGTGGCTCAGCAGAACCATCCAGATCAGGACCCAGGAGGCAGCTTCCCACTTTGGCTCACTCAGTGGAACAGAGACAGAGAACAATGGAGAGAAGCTCCAGGAAATGCTGCAGGTTGAGTGTCCTTTACCCAAAATGCTTGGGACCAAAAGTGTTTTGGATTTCAGATTTTTTAGATTCTGTAATATTTGCATACACATGTATCTTGCAATGAGACCCAAGTCTAAATATGGAATTTGTGTATGTTTCATATGCACCTTATACACATAGCCTGAAGGTAATTTTATATAATGTTTTTAATAATTTTGTGCATGAAAAGAAGTTTGGTGCACTGAACCACCACAAAGCAAAGGCATCACTCTTCCAGACACGCACGTGGATAGTGTGGTTGTTTGGCATCACCATGATTCCTGACTCTGAATTATAAGCAATCGTTTTCTTATACTTCTTCACACATAAGTACTTAACAGCAAAAAATATGACATACCATTAACACAGTGAGAAGTCATGTGTTCAGGGTAACGAAGGAGCACGGTAGCATCACCCGAACACCCACAGCAGCCACTACACAAGAAACAAACAACACAAGCACTCAAACGTTTTGGATTTTGGAGCATTTCAAATTTCGGATCTTTGGATTAGGGATGCTCAACCCATAGTATAAAGTAATAATTTGTTTATGAACGACATCCACAATGTTTTGTTGAAGAACATGCCAGCTTCTCTCCAAAAGATGCATCCACTCCTCAGGATCCCCTGAGAATTTGCAGTTCCATGCATTTCCCAGCTGCTTCTCCATCTGGTAGGCGCAGCCCTGTCCTGCCTGTGGGCCCAGGCTTTCCACTCCTTCGTGGAGGCAGTGCCCACAGTGTGGATGGAGATGCTTGAGAGCACACTTCTGGAATGCCCTGGATGGGGTGATTTGCCCTGACACATTTGTTCTCTTTAGCTAACAACTGTCCCAGACAAAGGCTGCCATAGTAAAGAGAACCCTGGGCTTGGAGAAGCAAGGACCGAGTTCACACTGTTGCTGTGCCTCACACGAGCTGGGAATTCCTGCGCCGCGTCTCTGTCCTTCTTCTAGGACTCAGTGTTCACACGTAAAGGGGGTGGTAGTGGCAGTGGGGTCAGAATGTGTTCCCGCAGACTGATGAGAGATGCATGCACAGGAGAGGAACCTGTGACACTGGACATCTCCTGGTGCTGGGCTGGGGTCAGCTCAGAGAGAGGTCACGATGCGGCCTTGGGACTGTGTGACACGGCAGTGGCAGGACTCAGGCATACTGACACTGAGATTTACTAACTGGCATTTACTCTTCTTCCAAAGTAATTACCTTGGGAGAATGGAGCATTGCCTTTTAAACCTCTGAAAACCAGCCAACATTCCCAGACATCTCCGACAGCACTGCAACAGCGGTAACATTTCCTAATAATTTCCCCAGCTCCAATACGGTGACAGCCGACACAGTTGTCAAAGATAAAGAGCAAGTACCATATATTTTCTTATTTGCATCCAAAATGGTGGGCAGAGCCGTGTGCAGCAAAGCACATCTCCTGTCTTGTGGCCTGAGCACCCTCTTTTTGCTTCGACTGCCCTCTTCCAACAGTAAGGACAGTAGTGATGGTAATGGGAACCGAGAGCCTCTTCTGAGCAGTGTGACGTATGATCAGGAGCACAGACTCGGTGGCCATTCTGCCTGGATTAAACCCCAGCGCTGCCCTTGCTCCTGGGATGTGGGCGAGGGACCTCACCCTCCAGGCTCAGCTTCCTCCAGTGTGACAGGTGTGGAGAAAAACGGGCCTCCAGGGTCATCGTCAGCATCAGACAGGCTGATGACTGTAGCGCTCGGGGCAGTGCCTAACTGTGCACATCCTAACTGTGCTGCACAACACGTCAGGGGAAACCAAGGACCTCTAGTAGGTCCCGTGCAGGAAGGGAGCTGACCTAGGGATTCTTGATACTCAGCCTGGTTCCAACTTTAAAGTTTTAAAAAGGTTTTTAAACTTTATTTTAGTGAATACCTGCTTTACAAACAACATCAAAAGCACACACAGAGGCTAGAGATTAACTAATTTTACCCCCCAAAATAATGTTTACTTTCAACACTTTAGAAGAAAAAAATAAGAATTAAAAAGGCAAATGACTTTTTTTTACCCATAAAAACCCTAAGCTACCATTAAATGCCTCTTTTCTCTTATCACACTAATTAAATTATATCTGGAAAGCCGTACATCAAAACAAAACAAAAATCCTGAGCTAGACAGTAAGTACTTGAGAGGTCTGTTGGCCTGGTAACCGTTCCGTACTTTAAAGAGTCTTTCAGCCTCTGAAGTCCTTCCTTTCAGTCCTCAGCACAGCATTCCAGCAATCTCACACATCTTTCCCTCCAAAACACATCCCAAACAGAAAAGCTTGCATCATTGAGTTTCTGTTACAAAAATATGTCATGGAACTATGAAAGATGTAGGAAAGGACTCTTTTCTTCACAGCGAAGCAGTCTTTGCTTTGCATGGTTTCCTCTGTATATTCTCCAGGGTCTGCTTGCCTCACGAGGAAGATGCACTTTTTGGGCTATAAAGCAAGGAGGCGGTGACCTTGTGATCAGAACTGCAGTTGCTGCTGCTGAAGCTCTGGTTCCATCTTTACTGACTGCAATGATTGTTTTATGCAAGTGAGGAACATGAAGGTCTTCTGACCTTGTTATTTCTGCAAAATTTGCCTTTGATGGACCAAACCTCTGGGTGACGCCAAGAATTCTTAGTGGCTCCTTCATGTCCTCTGTGCTGTGCAGAGAAGAGTCAATTCACACCTATTTTCTCTTTTAACCCACACAGATTCTTCAGAGTGGTGAAGTAACCCCATGTGAAAGGCTGGTGGCCTGGGGAGGGTTTGGCTCTTCTCTCTCCTAGAAGACCTCCCTGTGCAGAGTGTGTCCACTGCAGCTGGGCACTCCCTTGGGGAATCCAAAGGCCACAGAGAACCTGCAAATCCCCCTCACCCCTGCACCTGCCTAGGCGGCCATGACACTCTCACCCTTGGCTACAGTGCTGTGCCTACAGTCCCTTCTGTCATTCTGCAAACTGCTGTCTTTCCCGCTCTGCAGATGGGGAGGGAGTTTTGGAGGATTTGAGAGGTAAAGAGAGTTCACTGATGCAAGAGGAGGGGCTGGCCCTGGGTGGTACAATCTGAGATGCTGCAAGGTCCTCAAGGTCCCCGTCTCCAGTTCTCCTCCCTCCCTTCCTGTTCCAGCACCGCCCACCCCCCTCCATCTGTTGTGGGATGTTCCAGAGAGGGCCACGGTGCCTCCAGGGGTCCACAGTTAAGGGGCATGCAGGGCCTCCTCAACGGAGAGAAGAGCATGACCTTCAGAGTCGAAGTCCTCATTCCAGCCACTGTTCTTTGCAGTGCCATAGCCAGATGCTTGACGTCTCTGACAAATTACTTCACCTAGAGCCAGAATAAAAATAACCACCTTCAAGACTGGGCAGAAGGAGCCAGCACAGTCACGAGTAGCAGTGGTTGGCCAAGTTTAATGAGTTTCTACCAAAGGGAGGATGACATTTATGGGGGATGACACCAAAGTCCCATCCTTTTTGTCATCTCGGAAGGAACACACAGCCAGCCTGGCCAGCTGCACCTGTAGTCCCCGGGCTCCGCCATGTCTCCCAGACATGCAGGAAAACTCCTTCCAGCTGCTTCCAAAGCATGCCATTCAAGCGAGTGCTTCAGCATTTGGGATGCTGGGACGGAGGGAAACCACTTCCCCGTGAGAGATGGGTTTCCTTTTGGAAGAAGTCTCACACCTGAGTATTTGCTCCAGAGGACACAGGGCCACTGTAGGCATCTCACAGCATCTGCTATTGGGTGATTAACTCTTCCAAACAGGAGAAAGGGCTTTCAAGGAGCAGCATGTTCCTTTCCTGCCAGAGAAAAAGGCACAGGAGGGAGGGCCCCCTGCTGGATGCTGCAGCTGGCAGGTGACCTGTCACTTTAATGTGCTTGGGTACCAGGCAGGGGAGAAAGAGCTTTCGACTTGGCTCATTTCCAAACACACACATGCACACACATGCATGCACACACACGCCCACACGCCCCAATCTTGAGGCACATGGATGAGTCAGGAGTGCTTGCTTCTGTTCAGGTCACATCTGCAGGGTTTAGAATGAAATGCTTTTGGCGGTACTTGGTGCCATGCTGTGCACATGAAGAAAGGAGGTACTAGCAACTCCTAAAAGCAAACTGTGGCTGGTCTGTTTGTGTCTCTGCCTGGCACACCAGATGTGGCTGGGCCTGACCTCCCTGCCTTCAGGCAAGCTGAACACAGCCTCCCATCCTGCTCCACCTGCCTCCCCACCTGGACGCCCCCTGTGGGCACTGGGCACCTCACTTGGAGTGTGATCCTCCTGGGATGCCTCAAGCCCTATTCTCAGGTCAACATTCCCCACAGACCCTGAGGCTGTGGTGGTGTGTGAGCTAGGCGAACCAGAGACAGAACCAAATTGGGAGGCAAGGAACTCACCCTCAGGGCCACACGAGGCAACATGATCATCTTAAATTGGCTTCTGTGGCCCTTTGGTTTTCTGGCATCTCATCGTGGCAAACATGTTTGAAAAGAACAGAAGGAAAGGACACTCATGGGGCAGCACCAAAGGGGGGAAGGGCAATCAAAGCTCCTTGCACCATGCTCCTGGTCCACTGCACACTGGTAAGAAGGTGTTCACCGAACAGCATGCTAGGATACAGCATTGAAAGCAAAAGGCAGTGCTAGCATCTCTTTATACCTCCCAAGGGCAGGCATGGCTCCTCCTCAGACTGGCAAACCTAGAGGGCAGCCCGAATACGGAGCCCACCTACCTGAGCAGTGCTGCAGGGAGTGGGGTGTGGAAGAGCACAGAATCTCCCCAAGGAGCAGAAGGTCACTAGCAAGTGACTTGTATTTCTTAGTTGTAAGACTCCCCTCACTCCGCACTTGGTGCTGAATTGTGTTGGGTGTCCAATGGTCACAGTGAGTTATGTCAAATTCCACGATGCAGGGAGCACCATCCCATGCAGTCGCACTGGGGCATGTGTTCCCAACAGGGAGTGCACGGGCAGGGCTCAGCAAAGGCATGGGAGTGATGCGGAGCTATGAATCACGAAGCTCACATTTTGTGTGTGAGAGTTAGATCACACACACACACACACACACACACACAAGCATGTGCATTTGCATAGATTTTTAAGGACCTTTAAAGCTAATCAAGATCAATCTCATGGTTGGATTTCAAATCTGGAACTCAAGAGTAGAGGATGCAGAGTGGATGTCAAGAAAAGTGTTGGAATAAACGGGAAGAAAAAACTGGGAAAAGAGAAACCAAGAACATTACTGATATTAAACTAAATACTAGTTTTAAAGGAGAAGCACAGCTTGTCTGAAGATCTCTGACTGTGCGTTTCAGCGACACATTGGCCTGAGCTGTGGGCAGGCTACTGAGAAACCAAAATGTGGCTACTCTAAGCAAAGGGAGCTGCTGGTATAAAATGCACATGGTCACCAGGACTTGGTATGAAAATACCTATTAATTTATTAAAATATCTCATTAATATTTTAAAATATAGATTACATATTAAAATGTTAACATTTTGGATAGATTGTGTTAAATAAAATGTAGTGGTAAAATTAATTTCACCTGTCTTTTTACTTTTTAAAATGTGACTCCTAGAAAAATCTAAAATTACATCTGAAAAGGAATTGAAATCAGAAGAGATGTCTGTACTCCCATGTTCGTTGTGCAGTATTCACGATAGCCAAGATAAGGAAACAACCTACGTGTCCATCGATGGATGAGTAAAGAAAATGTGGTACAGATACACAATGGAAAATCATTCGGACTTAAAAAACCCCAGGAAATCCTGTTATTTGCGACAACATGGATGAACCTAGAGGATATTATATTAAGTGAAGTAAGCCAGGCACAGAGAGACACATACCACATGTTCTCATTCATATGTGAAACCTAAAAAAGTCAAACTCATAGAAGTAGAGGGTAGAATGGTGGCTACCAGGGGTGAGGTGGGGTGGGGTGAATGGGGAAAGGGAAGATGCTGGTTAATGGGTACAAAGTTACAGAACCCATTCTGGTGTTCAGTTGCACAGCACAGTGACTTTAGTCAATAATAATGTGTTGTATATTTCAAAATAGCTAAGAGAGGATTTTAAGTGTTATCACCACAAAGAAATGATAAGTATTTCAGGTGATGCATATGCTAATTAGCCTGATTTGATCATTCCACAATACATACATGTATGAAAACATCACATTATAACCCATAAATATATATAATTATTATTTTCATATAGAAAACAAAACTACAAAAGCAAAAAATATGTAGACCTAAAAAAAAATTATATCTATGGCTTGCATTATATTTCTATTGGACAGCACTGATCCCCAAGGTACAGTAAAACAACAAGAAATGTTAATCTGAAAATGAAGACTTTTGGAAATGAAAAGACTATGATGCTACTCAGAATAAGAGGAAAATGTCTGTAAGGCCTGAAAGAAAAGTGAATCAGAGAAAGACTAAAATAGAGATTGTGCTACGGCTGACAGATTGAATCCAGCTCATGGATGCATTTTATCTGGCCAGCAGTCATTACCTTCAAAGTGTTTTAATTATACAATTAATGTTATGTAAATTTGTTGCTAACTTTAAAAAATACCGAAAGGTTTTTCTATAAAAATTCAGATTCCCTAATTCTCTTGAAAAACAAGAATATCTGGCAAAACCGTTCCTGTGTTCTGCCAAAGCTGGATTTGGCCAGGATCAAGCAGCAGCTACCAAACAGACACAGTGTGCAGTTGGCCACAGTGCCCACCACACCCTGCTGTCTCCTGGAGCCTGACATCAAACGCCTGCCGCCATTTACTACTTTCATGCACGTGGCCAGCATGAGCTTATTGTACACTTACAAGAGAAAGAAGTACACGTGCCAGCCAGACCATCTTGGGACATGTGAGCTGACTGTTATTGAGGAGACAAACAAATTCCTGACAAAACAATAGGTTAGCAAACCTCCTTCCTTCACAGAAACTTCTCTGCCGTAGAAGAAAGTGGAGCAAGTGGACGTTAGCCACAGGGAGCCATTCTCCCTGGCACTCAATGAGATGTCAGCATGTGACTTGCAAATACTTTATCCTGTTCTGGGGGTTGTCTTTTCACTCTCACAATGATTTCCTTTGAAGCTCAAGAATTTTCATTTTGCTGATGTCCAGTTTATCTATTTTTTTCTTTTGTTGCTTGTACTTTTGGTGTCATATGTAAGAAACCGCAGGCTAATCCAAGGTCACAAAGATTCACATTTATAATCTTCAGAAACTTTTATAGTTTGGCCTTACATTCTGTATATGTTTTGAAACAGGTGTCTACCCTCATTCTTTTGCGTGTGTGTGTCCAGTTGTCTCAGCACCATTTGCTGAAAAGGCTATTCTTTCCCACTGAATTATTTTGGCACCCTTGTCAAACCATAAATGAAATCGACCCTAAATTGACCATAAATAAATTGACCATAAATGTACGGGATTGTTTCAGGACTCTCAAGTCTACTGCACTGACCTATATGTCTATTTTTACAGCAATACCATGCCATGCTGTCTGGATTATTGCAGCTTAGTAGTAAGTTTTGAAATCAAAAGTGTGAGCCCTCTGAAATTGTTCTCCTTTCCAAGATCATTTTGACTAGTTTGGATTTTTTAAATTTCCCCATAAATTTTAGGTTCAGCTTGACAATTTCTGAAAAAAAGGTGGGGGCAAGGGGCAGCTGTGGTTTTGATGTGAATTGTACTGAATCTGTAGATGGTTTTGGGGGGAACTGCCATTTTAATAGTATTAAGTATTCCAGTTCCTGAACACAACATGTCTTTCCATTTGTTTAGGTCTTCTTTCATTCCCCTAAAGAAGAAAGACTTACAACTCCACCTTAGCTCCCACTTCCTGCTTACTTCCAGAATGTTATACAGCAACCTCTGAGACTGGAGTTCACTCCACTCAAATTCTCTGGCAGTCCATCCAAGCAAGCTGCTACATATATCAGTAATTTGTTCACTTTTATTGCTGACTAGGATCCCATCCTGAGGATGTACTGACAATCTGCTTAACCACTCATCTGTTGAAGAACATGAGTGCTGCTTCCAGTTTTTGGCTAGTAACACTATTAACATTCATGAACATATGCAGACAGGAATTTGTGTCACATGACTATTCATTTCTCTGAGATAAATGTGAAAGTGGGCAATCACTGGCTCACATGGCAAGTATATTCTTAATTTGAAAGGAAACTTTCAAACTATTTTCCACAGTGACTATGGCATTTTACATTCCCACCAATGACGTAACCATTTTTTCCTTATCCTTGCCAGTATTTGGTGTCACCACTGTGTTTTAATTTAACCATTATAATGGGTGTGTAGTGATAGCTCACTGTGGTTCCACTTTATGTTTACAGATAGCTAATCGTGTTGAACATCTCTCACATGTACATTTGCCAGCTGTATATCATCTTTAGTGAAATGACTGTTGGTGTCTTTTACCTATTTCTAACTGAATTGTTTTTTCCTATTTAGTTTTTAGGACATATTTTTAAATCGTGATGAAAAATACATAACATAAACTCTACCATTTTAACCATTTTAAGCGTAAAATTCAGGAATTTTAAGC
>NW_007734227.1:28709-29723 GCF_000696425.1 Galeopterus variegatus | reverse complement strand
CTAACTGAATTGTTTTTTCCTATTTAGATTTTAGGACATATTTTTAAATCGTGATGAAAAATACATAACATAAACTCTACCATTTTAACCATTTTAAGCATAAAATTCAGGAATTTTAAGTGTAAAATTCAGGAATATTAAGTACATTCACAATGCTGTGCAACTATCACTGCTCTCTATTTCCAGAAGTTTTTCATCATTCCAAACATACACTCTATGCATTAAACAATAACTCTTCATTCTCCCTCCCTCCATCCCCTGGTAATCCCTTCTCTACTTTCTCTCATTAATTTGCCTACTTGCCTATTCTAGGGACCTCATGTAAGTGGTATCAATACAATATTTGTCCTTATTTGTTGGGCTTATTTCACTTGGCATGATGTTTTCAAAGTTGTAGCATGCATCAGAACACCATTGCTGCAGCATGTATCAGAAAATCATTAGTCCTTAGAAAAATGAAAGTCAAAACCACAATGAGACAACTTTTTATCAATTAGGATGTCTATTATCAACAAATAGGTTAAAAAAAAAGTTTAGTTGAGGATGTGGAGAAATTAGAACTTTTATGCATTTCTGGTGAAAATGTAAACTGGGGCAGCTGCTTGTGGAAAACAGTGTGGCAGTTTCTCAAAGAAAAAATACAGAATGATCATATGATCCAGCAATTCCACTCCTAGGAATATACCCATAGGAACTGAAAGCAGAGTCTCAAGCTGATTCTTGTACACCAGTGTTCACAGCAGTATTATTCTCAACAGTCAAAAGGTGGAAACAACACCAGTGCCCATCAACAAATGAATGGATAATACCTATGATGAAATATTATTCAGTCATAAAAAGGAATCAAATGCTTTACTGTTTAGTTTTGAGAGTTATTTCTATACCACAGATTCAAGCTCTTATCAGATATATGGTTTGCAAATATTTTCTTTCGGTCTGTAATCTGCCTTTTCAACTTTGTAACAAGTTGTAACAACTTTGGTAGACCAAAAATGTTTAATTTTGACAAGCTCC
>NW_007734227.1:21290-27978 GCF_000696425.1 Galeopterus variegatus | reverse complement strand
AGCGCCGCCGCGCTTCCCAAGCGGCGCACTATCCAGTGCGCCACCGGGCCGGCCCTTGGAGTTAACTTTTATATAAGTTCAAGATTAATTTTTTTGCCTATGGCTATCCAGATGACCTAAGAAATCAATAACCATTCTATTTGTTGTCTGATAGGGTGATCATGCCTGGCACACTTCTCATCATACAGCATTTCAATGACATGGAACAAGACACACCAAACACGTGAGTGCCATGAACTGGGGCGATCAGTGTCTCAGGATTTAATGTTGCAAAATAAAGAGAAGACAGTGGGGTAGTATATTTTTATTGTCAAAAGATTAATTAATTAAAGGAATAACATCCCAAGTTTGAGATCTTATTCTAGGCCACAATTTAATTTGAGCAATTGTCAATGAACATTTGTTTCTCACATATAATTTTCTGTATCTCAAACTCAGCAACAGAAAATATTACTTCAAGGTCCACAAAGCCCTATTTCAGTTCACAGAAAGGTGTGTGCATGTGTGTGTGTGCGTGTGTGCGTGTGTGTGTGTGAAGAGATCCTTATCTTTGAAAACATTACAGTACAGAGTTATGCCACTAGCATTCTTAACATTCTGTCATCAATTTTGTAATTGACTTAGAAATAGGTGATAACATGTATGCATACTGCATTTTTACCTAAAAGTAAACCAATTTAACTTAAATTTTATTTAAAGGTAAAGAATACAACAAATTAGGCACATTAAGTTTTCAAAGGAAATACAAGTCCTGGAAATGAAATCATGGGGAAAATAAAATTGATCAGTCAGCCAAAGAGGAAAATTTATTTCATCATGCTGATATTTAACCAAAAGAAAACAAACAGGAAAACAAATTATTTTTAAAATAACTTGGGAAATGAAGACTTAAAAGACCAAGATATGTAGTTTTCCTTTTTATTTTTTATTTTTTCCATAAAACATATCAGAATACAGTTTACACAATAGGGTTTGGCATAATTCACTGAGGGATTACTTTTCCTCTTAATAAGATGTATTTTGGGCTTGTTCTGCCATGTACATTCTCCACACAATCTGAGAACTGTGAGTGGTACATCTATCAGCCAGGTTCCCAGATGTTAGAATGCTTCTCAATGAGTAATAATTATGGTAGGCAAAATAATGACCCCCCCCAAATCCACACCTTAAACCCCTGCACCTTTAATGTGTCACTTTCTCTGGTGGAAGAGACTTTGTAGATGCAATGAAGATCTTAGATTGGTAGCTCATCTGTGTGGCCCTATCTGGTCATGCAGGTCCTTCAAAGCAGAGAAACTTTCCTGTCTGTGGTCAGAGAGACACTGATGACAGAAGGAGCAAAGAGATGTGATGTGCTGGCTTTGATAGTGGAGGAAGGAGTCACAAGCCAAGGAATGTGGGCAGCCTCTCAAAGCTAGAAAAAGGCAAGGAAATAGATTCTCCCCTAGAGCCTCCAGGAAGAAATGCTGTCCTGCCCACACCTTGATTTTAGTCCATTTCAACTTTCTGATCTACAGAAATGTAGGATGCTAAATTTAGGTTGTTTTAAGGCACTAAGTTTGATGTAGTTTGTTGCAGCAGTAATAGGAAACTAATTTAACAACTAATGTTATCTTCACTGAATGCTCATTATGACTCAACGGCTATAGATGCACTAAATATAAAATTATGGCCAAGTTCTGGATACCAAAAATTTTTGTACAATGATGCCAAATTAAAATCACTTTTGATTCATCAATATAAGTAATTTAAAATTTATTTTAGAGGCAGAAGCCCCGGGTAGCCCTTTTACCCATATGAACAGAAGGCAAGAGTGTATCCCGCAACCAGGGACTTAGGCAGAAGCCCTGGGTAGCCTCCCTCCACCTGAAAGAAAGAAAGTGCCACAAACACCACTTCTGTGCAGGTGGTCCACCACAGTCAGCCACTGCCACAGCTACTACCACTGCAAGAATGGCTCACTACCACAGGACCAGCCTGCAGGCAGCCTGCTGCATACTTGACTGCATGGACACAAGGAGAGTCACCAGTGGAGCCTGCAAAAAGAAGAGGAAGTTTTTCTCTTCAAAACCCAATCCACAGTAATAGAAGAAACTTCTTTAACAGATACACCAATGTGGAGATATTAGAAATATGAATAAACAAGAAAATATGACACCACCAAAGGAATACAGTAATTCTCAAGTACCAGACCCTGTAGAGCAGGAAACCCTTGAAACGACTACAAAAGGAATTCTGAGCAACAATCTTAAGAAAACTCAAGGAGATAAAAGAAGACTCAACTAGAGAACACAATGACATGAGAAAAAATATCTAGGATATGGAGGAGGAAATTTACAAAGCAATTAATACTTTAAAAAAGAAAGTAGCAGAACTCCTGGAACTGAAGAATTCATTCAATGGAATAAAAACAATAAGTGAGAGCTTAAGCAGCAGGTTAGAGCAAGTAGAAGAAATAATTTCAGATCTTGAAGATGGTCTTTTTGAAATTTCCCAGGCAGAGGAAGAAAAAATAAAAAAGGAAAAAAGAATTTTTAAAAATGAAGAAAATCTAAGAGAGCTAGCAGACAACCTTAAGTGCACAAACATACAAGTCATGGGTGTTCCTAAAGAGGAGGAAAAAGGAAAAGAAATTGAAAAAATATTCAACAAAATAATAACACAGAAAACTTGGCAGGTACAAGGAGAGACATGGACCTATGGGCTCAAAGATCCCCAAACAGAATCAATCCAAAAAGATCCTCTCTGAGACACATTATAGTCAAACTGGCAAAGCTAAAACACAAAGAGAAAATTCTAAAAGCAGCCAGAGAAAAGCATCAAGTCACCTATAAGGGAACTCCACTCAAGCTAACAGCAGACTTCTCAACAGCAACTCTACAGGACAGAAAAAAAGGGATGATATATTCAAAATACTAAGAGAAAAAAATTGCCAGGCAAGAATAGTATACCCAGCAAGCTTGTCCTTCAGAAATGAGGGAGAAATAGTGTATTTCTCAGACAAAAAACAAAAACAAAAACAAACAAAAAAACCCTACAGGAGTTCACCATCACATGACCAACCCTGTAAGAAATTCTCAAGGGAGTCCTGCATCTGGAATCTAAAAAACAATAATCACTATCATGAATATATAAGAAAGAACAAAACCGACTGGTAAAACACAAATGCAAATGAGAAACAGAAAGAAACTAAATTTTACCACCTCAAAAAACAACAAATATTGAAGACAATAAAAGGGGAAGAAAGGAACAAAAGATACTTAAAACATCTGAGCAAAAAATGATAAAATGCCAGGAGTAAGACAATACCTGTGAATAACAACCCTATATGTAAATGGATTAAACTCCCCATTCAAAAGACACAGACTGACTGATTGGATTAAAAAGCTAGACCCAACTATATACTGTCTTCAAGACACTCACCTTACCTGTAAAGACAAACACAGATTAACAGTGAAGGTATGCAAAGAGATATAGCATGTATATGGAAACCCAAACTTAGCAGGAGTAGCTGTTCTTATGTCAGATAAAATAGACTTTAAACCAAAAACTGTAAAAAGAGGTAAGGAAGGCCACTATATAATGATAAAGGAATCTATCCAGCAAGAAGACATAACAATCATAAATATGTACACACCCAACACCAGAGGACCCAGATGTATAAAACAAACACTATTAGACCTAAAGAAAGAGATAGACCCCAACACAATAATAGTGGGGCACTAGAACACCACCCTCTCAGCATTGGACAGATCATCCAGGCAACAAATCAACAGAGAAACACAGGATTTAAACTACATCTTAGACCAAATGAACTAGCAGATATCTATAGAACATTTCATCCAACAACTACTGAATATACATTCTTCTCATCAGCACATGGAACATTCTCCAGGATAGACCACATGTTAGGTCACAAATCAAGTCTCAGCAAATATAAAAAAATTGAAATCATTTCATGTATCTTTTGGGACCACAACAGATTAACAAGAACATACACTGGGGAAAAGACAGCCTCTTCAATAAACGGTGCTGGGAAAACTGGAGATCCATGTGTAGAAGAATGAAACTAGATCTGTACCTCTTGCCATATACCAAAACCAACTCAAAATGGATTAAAGACTCAAGTATAAGAC
Organism: Galeopterus variegatus; assembly: GCF_000696425.1. Lineage (NCBI taxonomy): Eukaryota > Metazoa > Chordata > Mammalia > Dermoptera > Cynocephalidae > Galeopterus > Galeopterus variegatus. The sequence continues at coordinate 23,842 of NW_007734227.1, read as the reverse complement.
CTGAAGCCATAAAAGTACCAAAAGAAAACGTAGGGGAAACACTTTAGGATGTAGGACTGGGCAAAGATTTTATGAATAAAGTCCAAAAGTATAAGCAACAATAATAAAAATAAACAAATGAGATCAAACTCAAAAGCTTCTGCACAGCAAAGAAAACAATCAAAAGACATGGAAAGACAACCTATAGAATGGTGGAAAATATTTTCAAATTATACATCTCACAAGGGATTAATATCTGGTATATATGAGGAACTCAAAAATCTATACAGTAAAAAACCAATTAATCCAATTAAAAAATGGGCAAAGGAGGTGAATAGGCATTTTTCAAAGGAAGACATACAAATGGCCAACAGGACCACGAAAAAATGCTCAGCACCACTAATCAGAGAAATGTAAATCGAACCCACATTGAGACGTCATCTCTCCCCAGTTAAATTGGCCATTATTAAAAAGACTGGGAATAACAAATGCTGGCAAGGATGTAGAGGAAGAGGAACACTCCTACACTTTTGGTGGGACTATATAAATTAGTCCAGCCATTATGGAAAACAGTATGGAGGTTCCTTCATACTGTTTTCCATAAAACATCTACAGATAGAATTGCAATATGATCCAGCGATCCCATTGCTGGGTGTATAGGCAAAGTGATGGAAATCATCACGTTGAAGGGATACCTGCATTGCCATGTTCATTGCAGCTCTATTTACAATAGCCAAAATATGGGACCAACCTAAATTTCCACTGACAGATGAGTGGATAAGGAAAATGTGATGTATATATACAAATGGACTACTACTCAGTCAAAAATGAATGAAATTCTGCCATTCACGGCAATATGGATGAGCTTGGAGAAAATTATGTTAAGTGAAATAAGCCAGACACAGAAAGAAATCCTGCATGTCCTCACTCATAAGTGAGTGGGAGGAAGGAAGAAAGAAAGGAAGGAAAGACTGCAATAATATGTTGAACTTCAAGGAGAGAACAGACCTATGGTTACTAGACATGGGAAAGGACAGGGAGGAGGGGAGTCAGGGAGAAATTGGAGTAAGGGACCCAAAGAAAAATCACGATTTGTAATAATGAATGTGCTAATATTGATTTGATCTTCACATACTGTACACAAATAATGATACTCAACACTGTACCCCCAAATATGAATAATCAATTGTTTCAATAAAAAGTTTTTAAAAAATAAATAAAATTTATTTTAATTATTTTAATAATTTTAACTAAACTCATACCAAGAGTTTTTCAAGTACATTTTAGAGTAAAGTATTATTTCAAACATCTCAGTTATTTAAAAAATAAAAATCAAGAGAGGACAGAGAGGCATATGGCCCCAGCTGTCATGTCTTCAACACCAGGACTGGAGAAGAAGGAATTTTCCCTTGCAGGGAAAAGGTAGGCAGATCAACCCCCACACCAACCAACCCCCATACTCACCCCAAAGACCTTCAGATCCTTTGGCAGGACAAGGATCTGGAGCCAAGCATGGGTAGCATCCCAGAATACATACACTGAATTGCTCTAGAACAGGAGTACATACAGTACACTCCGTATCTCCTACCCTCATGACTCAAGCTGATGCAGGATGGTGTTATCTTGAAACCAGAGCCTTTACAGGACTGTTTTCCCAGCCCTCAGACTCTGTCTTCCTCCTAGCCCACTCACAGGAGAGGCTATAATTCCCTATCTTGGCAGCTTGAAGCCTGGGCTTACAGTAGATGTGACTCTAGTTTTAGTCTGGGAAGCCAACCCTAGACCTGCTGAACGGATGCACTCCCATGTCTCCAACCAAAGACCAGACAGGGAGACCTGCTTCTGTTGGAACATCCCCCATTCTTCCCCCATCCCACAGCCTCATGAGCTGACTGTGTGCACCTGAGCCCCCAACCCAGGAAAACAGCTCTCAGTTCTCTAGACTAATGAATATGCCCTTGCACCAATGGAAATAAAGTGACTCCATGCCTTCCCAAACAAGTGAAGAAGGATCCAGGCAGTTCTGCCCTGAACAGGCTGACCTAGAAGCCTTGCCAACAGTCTGAGAAGTGGCCAGATGGGCTCCCTCAGTGCAGCCATGCCTAGTGACCTTGCCCATTTCCTGAGAAGTGGCTCAGAAGCTCTGCCCTTGGCATCCTGGCTCCTGAGCCACCAAAGAAAGTAAGACCTCACATCTGGCCCCAAGAACTGCCACATCAGAAGGGCCACTGGCAGACCTGCACTCAGCGAGCACAGAAAAAGTGCACCCACAATTCTGGCTTAGAGAAACAGTTCAGCTGACATACCCCTGGAAGAACCATGCCCAAGTCTTTGCGCCATCACATGCACATGCATCTGAGCGAGAAACAGCTTGGCTCACAGTTCCCTGGCAGGCCCACCCCTGGTCAGAGAAACAGCACAGTGACCCTGCCACTGGCCAACCAGTCCTGAAAACCCTAACACACCATACACCTACACTCCCAGACTGAGAAGCAATCCAACAACAACCATATCCACCGTGAGCCAGCTCCCAAGATGACTAACCCATAGGGTACAGTGCATATCTCCAGCCT
>NW_007734227.1:19377-20992 GCF_000696425.1 Galeopterus variegatus | reverse complement strand
TCACCTACACTCCCAGACTGAGAAGCAATCCAACAACAACCATATCCACCGTGAGCCAGCTCCCAAGATGACTAACCCATAGGGTACAGTGCATATCTCCAGCCTGTGAACCAACCCAGTGAAACCTCCCCCAGCAAAGCTGTGACACCACCACCACAAACCTCCCAAGCATAGGTCATTGAGTCAGTCAAAGACATAAAGGAAATGGATTACAGCTGAAGAAACTACATAGAGTGTACACTATTGCAGCTATCCTGATCATAGCCATTGCACTATTACAATCGACACCCTAGGATGCATTTGCAGGTGAAAGTCTTTCCCCATGAACACCACTCCACAAAACTCAGAGGTGACTGTTCCATGAGATGCACAGACATCACTGCAGGGAAACAAGAAATATGAAAAAGCAAAGTAACATGACACCACCAGAAAACCTCCAACATAATGCTCCATTAACTGATCCCAAAGATTTGGAAATTGCCAACTTACTGAAAAAGGAATTCAAGTTAATTATCTTAAGGAAACTCACTGAGATACATGAATATACAGACAAACCATTCAGCACTGAGATACAAGAGAATACAGAAGAACAATTCAACAAACTCAGAAAAACAATTCATGATCTGAATGAGAAATTCAACAGAGAAAGAGAGAGAGAGATTGATTTAAAAAATCAAACAGAAATCTTGGAATTAAAGAATTCATTGAATGTAATAAAAAGTATATCTGAGAGTCTCAACAACAGACTAGATCAAGCAGAAGAATTTCTGATCTTGAAGATAACAGTGTTGAAATAACACAGGAAGACAAAAAAAAATGAAGAGAGAATGAACAAACCTTACAAGATTTATGGGATACTATTAAGCAAACAAATACTCAAATTATGGGCATTCCAGAAGGAGAAGAAAACTAAAAAGGTATTGAAAACCTATTTAATGAAATAATAGATGGAAACTTCCCTAGTCTTGGCAAAGATATGGACATGTACATCCAGGAAGCTCAAAGGTCCCCTAATAGATTCAACCCAAATAGGTCCTCTCCAAGACACAGTATAGTCAAACTATCCAAAATTAAAGACAAAGAGAGAATTCTAAAAACAGAAAGAGAAAAATGTCAAGTCATTTATAAGGAAATTCCCACTAGACTTATAGCAGACTTCTCAGCAGAAACCCTACAGGTCAGGAGAGAATAGGATGATATATCCAAATTACTGAAAGAAAAAACTGCCAGACAAGAATATTATACCCAGCAAAGCTATCCTCCAGAAATGAAGGATAAATAAAGTTTTTCTCAGACAAGCAAAATTTAAGGAAATCCATCACCACCAGACTGGCTTTACAAGAAATGCTTAGGGGAGTCCTACATTTAGAAGAGAAAAAGCAATAATAACCATCATATAGACACCTGAAAATACAAAACTTAATGGTAGAGTAGATATAAAAATCAGAAAGAGAAAGGAATAAAATATTATCAGACAGGAAACCACTAACTGCAAGGATAAACAATAAGAGAAGAAGAAAGGAACAAAGGATACAAAAAATAATCAGAAATTAACCAACAAAATGAGAGGAATAAGACTTCACATGTCAATAAGAACCTTGAATGCAAATGGATT
>NW_007734227.1:16891-18511 GCF_000696425.1 Galeopterus variegatus | reverse complement strand
TCCTTTTAAAGCCCTTCAAACTATGCCCCTGACCACCATTATTAATCCATTTACTACTGCACGGTCCTACAATCCAATCATCTCTCCAATACCCCACCTTTCAATTACCATAGTAGGATTTCCCACCCTCTTAACAGTCACCATGGGGGCTAAGTTTCTAACACATAAAACTTGGGGGACACAATTCAAGCTTCAGTGAGTTATGAAGGGACATAATTCAACCCACTACAACTTATATCAGATCAAATAGACTTTAAATCAAAATCTTCACTAAAAGACAAAGAAGGACACTATACAATGATAAAGGGATCAATACAACAAGAGAATATAACAATTATAAATGTATATGCACCCAACACCAGAGCACCCAGATATATAAAGCACATATTACCAGATCTAAAGTGAGAGATAGACATGAACACAATAATGGTTGGGGACTTTCACACCCCACCCTCAGCATTGCACAGATCATCAAGACAGAAAATCAATGAGGAAACATCAGAATTAAACTGCATCATAGAACATATGGACCTAATAGATATATACAAAGCATTTCATACAACTGCTGCAGAATACACACTCTTTCTTCAGCACATGGAACATTCTCCAGGATTGATTATATGTTAGGTCACAAAATAAGTCTCATCAAGTTAAAAAAAAATATTGAGGGCCGGCCCAGTGGTGCACTCGGTAGAGTGCGGTGCTTGGGAGTGCGGTGGTGCTCCTGCCGAGGGTTCGGATCCCATATAGAGACTGGTCCGCTCACTGGTTGAGCGCGGTGCGGGCGCGACACCAAGGGTTGCGATCCCGTTGCCAGTCATGAAAAAAAATATATTGAAACCATATCAAGTATTTTTTTCTGACCATAATGGAATAAAACTAGAAATCAATAACAAGGGGAATTCGCAAAACTACACAAATTCATGGAAATTTAACAACATGCTTTTGAATGATGAATAGGTCAAAGAANCCAACAAAATGAGAGGAATAAGACTTCACATGTCAATAAGAACCTTGAATGCAAATGGATTAAATGCCCCAATTAAAAGACAGACAGGCTGAATGCATAATAAACCATGACCCATCCATATGCTGCCTACAAAATCACACCTTACATGCAAAGACACACATAGACTGAAAGTGAAGGGTTGGAAAAAGATTCCGTGCAAATGACAAACAAAAGTGAGGAGGAGTAGCTATACTTATGTACTAGTCCGTTCTTGTTGCTTATAACAAAATACCTGGAACTGGGTGATTTATAAGAAAATGAGATTTATTTGCTTACAGTTTTTGAGGCTGGGAAGTCCAAAGTCCAGGGAACACAGATGGTGAAGACCTTAGTGGTGACAGTACTACAGAAGTCTCACAAGGCAGAAGATTGCAGAGCAGAGACAGAGCTAAGCTCCTCATGCACTCTCCTTTTAAAGCCCTTCAAACTATGCCCCTGACCACCATTATTAATCCATTTACTACTGCATGGTCCTACAATCCAATCATCTCTCCAATACCCCACCTTTCAATTACCATAGTAGGATTTCCCACCCTCTTAACAGTCACCGTGGGGGCTAAGTTTCTAACACATAAAACTTGGGGGACACAATTCAAGCTTCAGTGAGTTAT
>NW_007734227.1:13862-15368 GCF_000696425.1 Galeopterus variegatus | reverse complement strand
GACCTGCCAAGACAGAACCAAGAAGAAATAGAAACCTAAATAGATCAATAACAAGTAACAAAACTGAATTAGTAATGAACAGTCTCCCAACAAAGAAGTGCCCAGGACCAGATGGTTTTACTAGTGAATTGCACCATGCATTTGAAAGAAGAACTAACACCAATACTTCTTAGACTATTTCAAAAAATTAAAGTTGACAGAATTCTTTAACACTTGTACTAAGAGGTCAGCATTACCCTAATACCAAAACCAGGAAAAGACATAATAAAAAAGAAAACTACAGGCCAATATCTGTAACGAACATAGATGCAAAAATCCTCAATAAAATATTAGAAAACCAAATCCAACAGCACATCAAAAAGATTATAAACCACGATCAAGTAGAATTTATCCCAGGGATGCAAGGATGGTTCAACATACACAAATCAATAAACATAATACAACACTTCAACAGAATGAAAGAAAAAACATATCTTGATAGATGCAGAAAAAGCATTTGATAAAATTCAACATTCTTGCATGATAAAGACTCTAAACAAATTAGGTACAGAAGGAAAGTACCTTAATACAATAAAGCCAATATATGACAAACCCACAGCTAACATCATGCTGAGAACTGGAACAAGATAAAGATGCACACACTCCATTCCTATCCAGCATAGTACTGGAAGTACTATCCAGAGCAATTATGCAAGAGAAAGAAATAAAGGGCATCCAAAGTGGAAAGGAGGAAGTCAAGTTGTCCACGTTTACAGATGACACGATTTTATATAGAGAGAAACCTGAAGACTCTACCAAAAAACTCCTAGAGTTAATAAACAAATTTAGTAAAGTGGCAGGATACAAAATTAACATACAAAAAGCAGCATTTCTACANGCCTATATCAAAAAGAATAGAAAGATTTCAAATAAACAGCCTAATAGTACACCTCAAGGAAGTACAAAAGCACAAACAAACAAAACCCAAAATAAGAAAAGAAGTAATAAAAATCAGAGCAGAAAGATGAAGTTGAGACTAAAAGTACAATACAAATGATCAATCAAATGAAAAGTTGCTTCTCTGAAAAGATAACAAAACTAACAAACCATTAGCCAGACTAATCAAGAAAAAATGATAAAAGAAACAAAACCAGAAACACAAGTGAAGACATTACAACAGATACCACTTGGGGGGAAAAAGGATCATCAGGGATTATTTTGAACAACTCTATGCCAATAAATTTGAAAACCTAGAGGAAATGGATAAATTCCTGGACACATCTGACCTGCCAAGACAGAACCAAGAAGAAATAGAAACCTAAATAGATCAATAACAAGTAACAATATTGAATCAGTAATAAAATTCTCGACTGATTTAGTAATGAATAGTCTCCCAACAAAGAAGTGCCCAGGACCAGATGGTTTTACTAGTGAATTGCACCATGCATTTGAAAGAAGAACTAACGCCAATACTTCTTAGACTATTTCAAAAAATTAAAGTTGACAGAATTCTTTAACACTTGTACT
>NW_007734227.1:0-12767 GCF_000696425.1 Galeopterus variegatus | reverse complement strand
CTTCTGCAAAGAAAAAGAAACAATCAACAGAGTAAAAAGAACCTGGAGAATGGAAAAAAAAATTTGCAAACTATGCATTCAACAAGAGATTAATATCCAGAATATAAAAAGAATTCAAATAACTCAATAGTAAAAAAAAACCCCAATAATTTGATTAAAAAGTGGGCAAAAGGAATTGAATAGAAGATTTTCAAAAGAAGACTTACAAATGGCTAACAGGTATATGAAAAAATGTTCAACATCACTAATTATCAGATAAATGCAAATAAAACCACAATGTGATATCATCTCACCCCAGCTAGAATGGCTATTATCAAAAAGACAGAAAATGACAAATGCTGGCAAGGATGTGGAGAAAAAACTCTTACATATTGTTGGTGGGACTGTAAATTAGTACAGCCACTATGGAAAACAGTATGGAAATTTCTCAAACAACTACAGATCGAACCACCATACAATCCAGCAATTCCACTACTGGGTACATACAAAGTAATGGAAATCAACAAGTCAAAGGGATATCTGCATCCCATCTTTATTAAAGTTCTACTCACAATAGCTAAGAGTTAGAACCAACCTAAATGTACTTGAATGGATGATTGGATAAAGCAAATGTGGTATATATACACAATGAAATGCTACTTGGCCATAAAACAGAATGAAATTCTACTATTCACAACAACATGCATGAACTTGGAGAAAATTGTGTTACATGAAATAAACCAGGTACAGAGAGAGAAATACTGCAAGTTCTCACTCATATGTGGAAGCTAAAAACATTATCTCATAGAAGTAGAGAGTAGAGTAATGGTTACTAGAGACTGGTGGGGGGAAGGGGAGTGGGAGATGAGGAGAGGGTGGTCAGTGGATACAAAGTTAACAACAAAGTATTATGTATCTTTGAAGAGCTAGTGGAGGTGATGTTGAATTTTCCCAACACAAAGAGGTGACAAATGTTTGAGGTGATGGATATATGAAGCACACCAACATGATCATTGTACACAGTATAAATGTACCCAAATATCATAGTTTATTCCATAAATATATACAATTATCATTGGTCAATTAAGAAAAATAAAAGAGAAAAAGAAAAGAGAGAAATAGAGAGGAGAATAGTGGTTACCAGAGGCAGGGAGGGGCAGGGTGTCCTGGGAAAGGTTAATACACTGGTACAAACTCACAAAGGTACAGTTAGGTTGGAAGAATAAATTCTGGTGCCTTAGGGTGACAATAAGTAATAATCTTGTATTGTATATTTCAAATAGCTGGAACAAAGAATCTTGAATGTTATAACCACAAAGAATTGATAAATGTTTAGGTGATAGAGATGTCAACTATTCTGATTAGATCATTATATATGCATGTATTGAAACAACAAACTGTGCCCCATAAATGTGTACAATGAAAAAATCAACACCATTACCCAAACATGCTATCAATCACATGTTATCACCCCATCTCGGTGCATATATTGGGAAATCTTACATATTTGTCATTGTTTGAGGGGGTTTACTTATGCCACTCAGACAGCCAGACCCAACCTACCCATGCAGAGAGATATTTATGTTAGGGAGTTCACTACCAAAGTACGTTTGCACCAGGAGAATGTGTAGCCTGGCTCATGCACTTGGGTTATGCTTTTTTCCTCACAAGATATTCTTCTAATAGGTAAAAAAGATGTTACTATCATTTTAGTGATCACTTTAAATCTTATTATACATTTTGGGTAGTTTTCCTAACTTTCATTTGTATAGTAGGAAACATAAATAGTTGTTCAATTGCATTATTGTTTCAATTTTTAAATAGAAAAAAATAAAGCTTTTGATTATAACTAAAAGGTATCAGGATACTGATTTAACTAAAAGGTTATTCAGAAACAAGGACACCACTTCATTTTTAATTGCTTATTAGTATTATGGTCCACATTTTCCTGAAATTACATGCCCATAATATAGAAACAAATTAGATACCAAACTGATATGCATAGAACTGTTCTCTATAACTTCAAATTATCAATGCATGCTTTCATTAAAACAGCCTTATTATCCTCATTTATAAAAAGTGAATCCTATACATATGAATTAATGCTATACATGTAAATTAATTCAACAAATTTATACTTTAAAGCACAGTTTTATATTTTGGGATTCCAAGTTACTTTTTATTTGATAAAATGGCTCTACAGGGCATTATCATTCATGATTGCAATAGACTCCTATGTGATTTCTCTATCTCCAGTTTTTTTTCTTTTTACGAGACTTTTTAAAAGGGCAGTTTTAGGGTCACAGAAAAATTGAACAGAAAGTTCAGAGTTCCCATTTACCCTTTCCCCCCACCTTCACATCCTTCCCTACTTTCAATATCCCCCACCAGAGTGGTACATTTGTTATCATCAATGAACCGACATTGACACATCACTATTACTCAAAGCCACTGTTGGTGTTGTACTTTCTATGGTATCATACAGAGTAGTTTCACTGCCCTAAAAGTTCTCTGTGCTCCATTCCTCCTTCTCCCCAACTCCTGGCAACCACTGATCTTTGTACTGTCTCCCTAGGTTTGCATTTTCCAGAATGTCACAGAGTTGGAACTGTACAGTTCCAACTGTACAGCAGCCTTTTCAGATTGGTTTCTTTCACTTAGTAATATGCATTTAAGGTTCCTTTATGTCTTATTATGGCTTGACAACTCATTTATTTTTAGTTCTTAAAGACATTCCATTTCCTGGGTGTACCACAGTTTGTTTATCCATTTACTTACTGAAAGTCATTTTGATTGCTTCCAAATTTTGACAATTACGAATAAAACTGCTGTAAACACCTGTATGCAGGTTTTTGTGGAGACATGAATTTTCAATGTTGTACAGTCTATGGGTTTTGGGCAAACGTGCATCCACTCGCCAGGCACTGAGCATTTGTGTTAGCAAAAAATGTAACAGATTTTTGATACGTATTATGTTAAGTATGGACTCAACTAATTAAAGTATTTTCTGTCTAAGAATATTTTTACTCAGTTAGGAGATCAGTGAAATTCTGCTTTCCATCTTGTCTTTTTCTGAAGCTAAAATGAATTATAAAGTATGCTCATCTGTTATCCATTTTTGTCTTCTCAATGTAATGTCCCATGAAGAAAGCCACAAAAACTTCTGCCTAAGATTTCATCAGATTTGTCTGTCATCTTCTATATGTAATTTTAAAGAAAGTCAATAAAATAATTGAATTCTTATGAGTCATACATAAGTACTTGTGAGTAATTCATTTAAAATGAACCATCATAAATTTATTCAACAGATATATTTCCATATTGACCTTTATATAAAAACTTTATAAATAAGCAAAGAAATTTGATATTTCCTTTTATATGTACTCTCATACTTAGCTTTGGATGTTGTCTTTAAGAATTTGTAAATGAGTAGTTGTTAGCTATGATATTGATCACAAGTAAAATACTAGAAAATAAAATACTGAGAAAAGTTGCATTGTCCTATGATAGTTCAATGAGACAAACATAATTACAGCAAAATTTTATCTTTCTATTTAAAAGACAAATCACCTTGTTTTAAGATGAGGTTAAACCTAAAAATATTGCAAAGGAATTTTATCTACTTCCAAATACCACACACCCCTCATTAGCATACGGGTGTTTAGTAAATCAACTGTTCATCAGTTTCTGAATCCTTCCATGTTACCATGAATGGTTAAGGTGCTCACAGCTTTATCACAGTTACCTATTTTGTAACTTGGCTCCTACGCAGTAAAGTCTGGAGTGAAAACACCCGGGTGGCCCATACCAAAACCATCATTGGTTTTCCCTGGTTGTACAGTGACAGCATAATCAACTAGCAGCAGGCGGCCTTGTTCACATGCATGCACACCGCGACGGGCTGGTACTCACAGCTGGAGAAGACCAGTGGGCAGGAGTGCTCGTCCATGGGGAAGTTGTGCAGTTGCAGCTGGCACTCTGCGTTGATGGTGAGCCTGTGGGAGAGCCAGTGTCACTCTAGAGGCCCACAGCAGCACTGCAAAGGCCCTGGGGGGCAAAGCAGGGGGCGGGTAGACACCAGAGGCAGGAAGGCAAAGCAGGCAGGCAGGAAGGGAGGGAAGGAGGGAGGGAGGCTAGGTGGGCAGCTCCCCTGACCCAGGGCCTGCATACAGGACCCACTCTTGGCAATGTTCCTTCGGTGAGACCGTATGGTTGCTTTTGGATTGTTTTATTTTGTTTTACTTTTAATTCTCAGTAACAGAAAGTATTCCAGTTAGTAAAATTCCAACTGTGTCTAAAAGTACAAGCCATGTCAGAAAGGAGACAAAGCCAGCTGTTGTTTTATGAGTCGTTGTTTTCAATCTATTTGAATTAAATGCTTCCTCCATTTTCAAACTGTGTACTTGTCTAAATAGGTAATATGCCAAATTAATCCACCTGTAGGGGCATTTCCTATCTGGCCCACTCCCCCGTATTTCGCGAGGCACGTGGTGGCTGTGCAGAGAGGGCACACTGCACCCTTCCAGAGCAGACAGGCAGGAGCTTCCACAGAGGGTCTTGGGACCACCGGGACCACCGGCCACGCCTCCCTTCCGCTTTGCAGAGGCTCAGCTTCATTTCAGAGTCTCATTCCTACTGCTTTAAGGTGGAGGAGGAAACCTCTGGAAACCCGCTGTCTCAGTTGACTTCATCATCAGCGCTCCCTGTGGTGGCTTTTAAGTCACTGTTGTTCCCTGCCTGGCAAAACTGTCATTTCCCTGAAACTTCAGAACTCTCTCATCCTCTGCTCATTTTGATTTCGTCTGTGCCTATACTTGTGCTGTGGACACGTGTCTAACGTCAGGAGTCACAGGGTCCTCGTCCTGGCCACCAATGGCCGTAACTAGAAGCTCGGGCTCTGGTTGTGGGGGCGGGGGGGGGAGCTTAGAGGAAAGTCTGGGGCCCAGTGAGCGGGTCAGAGGGCAGCCGAGCCACAGTCCCGCAGGCGCACTTCGGGAGGAGGGAGGGGACAGGCAGGCGGAGCCAAGAACCGAGTCCAGAAGAGACGTCCTGGTGGAATCCCGGCATGGGGTTGTGCCTTTAGAATCGTGGATCGGACCAGCTGGTGGGCACGTGCACAGGGAGTAGAGAGATGGGGGGCTCTGAAGCCGGGGGCGGGCGGGCACGTGCACACTGGGGGGCGCCACCTGCCCCTCCTGCGGAAAGGCGGGAAGGCTGGTCGGGGCGTGCGCCCCTGCTGTGGTGTGCGCCCCTGCTGTGGTGTGCCCCCCTGCTGTGGTGTGCGCCCCTGCTGTGGTGTGCCCCCCTGATGTGGTGTGCGCCCTTGCTGTGGTGTGCGCCCCTGCTGTGGTGTGCCCCCCTGCTGTGGTGTGCCCAGCTGCACTCGGACCTTCGTGGTGAGGACTTGCAGAGAAGCCGACCTAGGTCAGCTGGGAAGTCCAGTGCCCACTGGGGACCTTGGCAAGTGATTCACTCCTTCGGAGCGCAGCTTCTCTGAATCTGCCGGGTTTCTGAGAGGACCACCTGCCGCCGGGAGGACCACCTGCCGCCGGGAGGACCCGGTATGGGAGAGACGCTTGTGGACGCTCTTTTCACTTCCTCCTGTGGTCTCAGGTTTGGCTGCAAGTACATTTGTGAATTCACTCCAAGACGCACGAGTGGACCCTTGTTAACCATATGTTGATAATTTTCACAGCCTACTTACAGCAGAAGTGGGTTCTGAGGAAGGAATGAGTTTATATGCCTTTATTTTTACACATGTGGCCTGAAGACAAACTTTCAGAGTGCTGCAGCATGCCACGCATGTGAGAGAATAGAACTGAGAGATGAAAATAGGGTCTCATCCCGGCAATGGTTTAAATTATGGGTCAGAAATTAGGCCATAAGTAATTAAAGATCCACACAGCATCTTACCTTAAAGTGTAAAGGATTTTCCCGTCATTCCAAATTCTGAGTAGCTGATTGGGTGTGGTGATCCAGTGAGCCTCTGCTGTCTTAGAATTGCGGAAGATCGTGTCTGGGATCCATATCAACCCCACCATGTTGCTGTTCAGAGTCAGTATTTTCATTGTGCTGTTGAACCGAAGGCGACTGTCTGTCCAGGTCTGAGCAAAAAATATATCAATTTGGTATTCCTGAAACAGAGCAAAAAGAGAGACAGGCAGTTCTGTTAATAAATTTTCTGTATTCTTTGTCTTCTTTGTCAAATTTGTTTTCCCTCCATGGTTCCATCCTCACCTCCTTTCTCCTCCTGTGTGTGCCTTACTCAACACAATAAGCATTCAGCGAATGACAGTCAGTCCTATCAGTCAACACTGTGGTAACGTCTGTGACATAACATCACACTTCGTGAGTCCTAAATGGTGACATATGCATAAAGTAGGATGGGGCCAAGTGTGGATGCAGACCCCGCATCACAGCACAAGCTTGGGCAGGGAACGTGACCTAGTGCAGCCTCTGTTCTTTAATCTGTTAAATGGGGAAGGTAATAGTGTCCATCTCCTAAAGGTGTTATTAAGATAAAAGGAAATGATTAAATGAACAACCCTTAGTCCCTGGCAAAGAGCAAGTAATCCATAAATATTCATATAATCATTATTATTATTTTTACTTAAGAGTCTTCTCAAACACAACCCAAAACAAAAAGAAAAGTACGAAAGAAACCACAGCAAAGAACTATAGAGATCATAGCCACCCGAGCCAATGCTGATGCCAGCAGAAGGCAGAAGGGCCCAGGTCACAGGGGCAGAAACCCAGAACTGGAAGCCGTTCCACTGTTCACAGTGCCGAATATGACTATGCTGTGAACATCAGTCTTTAGGACGGCAAGGACACCAATAAGTTTCTCCCGACTGGAGCACACAGAGGCCACTCCCTAATCTCAGTTTAAAGAATTATCATCAGGCATCAGGTCCATGGTAAAAAGGATGTGGAGTCTGATTGTTAGAGATTTTTATATCTTTCATAGTTTCCCTGATGTATTAAATTATGAATTTATTAATTTTATACAGTGTGAATAATTCTCAACAAATCTTGTATTATTTCCATTGAATTTCCAGTTAAGAAACTTTCTATGATAGGTAATTCAACTGAAAGTTTATAATTCAACTGGCCTTTTATTAACTAGTCCATTCATTCCTCATTTGTTTGCTGCACTGACTATGCCAGGCTATGCAAACCATGAAAAGCTCTGCTCTCCTAGATCCCACATTCTATCCAGTGCAGGCAGACAGGCCTTAAGCAAACTGTCTGATGGCCATATATATCATGCAGAAGAAAAAGGCTGGTGCCATTAGTTAAGATTACGGCTAGAGAAAACAAAAGGTATCTAAGTGTATTAGTCCATTTTTGTGTTGTAACAGAATACTCGAGACAGGGTAGCTCATAAAGAACAGAGGTTTATTTGGTTCATGATTCTGGGACAGCTGCATCTGGTGTGGGCCTCTGGCTGCTTCTACTCATGGCAGAAAGCGGCAGGCAGCCGGCAGGTACAAGACCACATGGCGAGAGGATGCAAGAGAGACAGGGAGGTGCCGGAGTCCTTTAAACAACCAGCTCCGGCAGGAACTAATAGAGCGAGAATTCTCTCACTCCCAGGGAGGGCATTTATCTATTTGTGAGGGATCTGCCCCATGAACCCAAACACCTCCCACTAGGTCCCACATCCCAACACTGCCACATTGGGGATCTAATTTCCATATGAGTTTTGGAGCGGCACATGTATCCAAACTATAGCTGCAAGCCTCCAACACAGGAAGAACTGTGGCACAGGGAACCTGAGTCTTGCACAAGCATCTGAGCAGCGGGGGAGCGAACGCCAGGGGCATGGCAGCTGGGAGCAGGCTCTTGAGGAAGCGTCCGTCCCCAAAGCCTCAATGAGCCGTGGCAGGAGCTGCGTGACACCTCAGCCACCAGAGGGTCCCTCTATGGTCCATGTGTCTACCTTAATTAATCCTCAATTGAGGATTAATGGCCTCAGCCTCTTTACCGCCTTCCAAAACGTGTGCACATGTTTCTCACAGACAGACTCGAAACCAAAACCACACAGAAAAGGAGGGTCTGAGGGGAAGCATGTGTGTGCATGTGTGAGTTATTTCTGCGGTGTAACCCAGCATGCACTGACCAATGTAAAAATGGGATTCAAAGAGTGTTGAAATAAGAGTGTGGGCTGGAGGCTGGACGCATGGTGTCCCACATAGGGACATGCCTGTCAAAGGTGACACCTGGCACAGGGCAGAACATGCGTCTATACAGTGTGTAGCTCTTCAGGCAGAGGTTGGAACAGGCATGTGGGGACTGCTGTGTGTGTGGTGAGTTCACAGGAAAGAAACAATCTCCACAAAGAAGCAGGCAGTTTGAAAGCAGTAATGAAGAGAAAAGAAAGACGAAGAAAACTCAGGGTCTGGTAGTGTTGGAAAAGGCAAATGCTTCTTGTCCCCGCTGGCAAAGCATGGCATCAAGAACTGCTTGGAGCATCCACAGCTGACTGAAAAAGCTTTGCAGAAATCATCAACCCATTGCTAAGCCTCTAAATGGATTAAGTGGTCACCCTGCAAAATTGTTAATTATGCAAATACTGCTCAAGGAAGAGAGACTAAGGTGCGATTCTTCACTGAGGTGTGCTAGGGCCAAGTTCCCTGCCCTAACTTAATAGAGAGGGAGTAAGAATGAAAGCAAGTGGGAGAGAGGCACTGGTTTGTGGAAGCAAAGGCATGCGGCAGACCTCAGAATCAGGCTGGGAAGAGATCTGCAAGCTGGCTGTGCGCAGGGAAGCCACCTTGGTAGGTTAGAAGGGGGCTAAGTCTGAAGTAAGTTCTGCCAAGGGCACCACACGTCAGGAAGAAAAGTGACTATCTGAGACTTCAATGTACCTTTGCATTCCTGTCTTTCATGGGCAAACACTGCCTGGACCTCAAGGAGGCTTATTCTCCAATGCCCACTTCACTATGACCACACAGTTAATGAAAGAAAAATTAACAGTCCTCAGGAGTCCCACCCTGGGAGCAGAATCAGGTCTTAATTAAAGGAGACACCCCCGATACCCCACTGTAGGGCCAGAGCCCACTGAGGATCTGCCCAGTGGGGTCGTGAAATGGCTGCAAACCAGCAGGTCAACTGTGGGTGTCCTCGCCCTTTCCATCCCAGCACACACACTGTACATGTGGGGTGGAAGAGGGCAGACAGCTCTTCTTTTTAGTTTACAGGTCCATGGATCAAGGGAAGCCACATCCAGACTTGATGTCTCTACCAGGACATGTAAATACATGTATCTGTAATCTTGACCTTGGGGCTGGGGCAGAGCTGACCTTTCAGGTTGCCTCCCTTGATAAAGGGAGAAGTATATTTCCCCTGATGAGAGAGAGAGAGACCTTTGGTGGCTACATCGTGGTGGTCACTAGTGCTGGTCACCAAATGCTAGCCTCCCTTTGTGTAGGCACATGGTAAAATTGCTCCTATGCACTCTTTCTGGGTCTGGGTGTGGCCACTTCATTTATGGGCACAGAGATGTGTGCCATTTCTGGGAGGGCACTTGAAGAGTCTGTGTGAACCTGCTCACCCCTTTTCAAGCCCTGAAAGGCTGCAACACACACTGTATTAGTCCATTGTTGTTGCTTATAACAAAATACATGGAACTGGGTAATTTATAAGAAAATAAAATTTATTGCTTGCAGTTCCTGAGGCTGGGAAATCCAAAGTCCATCTGGTGGTGGTGACAGTGACCCAGGAGTCTCACTTTACAAGATGGTGGAAGCAGAGAGAGCAAGAAAGAGAGAAAGAGAGAGACAGAGAGACAGACTCTCCTCTTCTTTTAAAGCCCTCAGAACCACACCCCTGGACACCATTTTTAATCCATTCACTACTGCACAGTCCTACAATCCAATCACCTCTTTAAGGCTCCACCTTTCAATTACCATAATAGGATTTCCCACCCTCTTAACAGTCAGAGTGGGGGCCAACTTTCTAATACATCAAACTTGGGGGACACAATTCAAGCTTTAGGGAGTTTTGGGGGGACATAATACACTACACACACCATGGGTGAGAATTCCCCAAGACAGTTTGTAATGGCAACAATTCCCAGCCTGTCCAACTGGTACAGTGGGAAGGAGAACAGGGGTCCTAGGCTGTGGGTGTGCTGGAGACATAGGAAGGCCTCGAGGAGAAGGTGACTTGGAGCTAAGTCCTTATGAGTTCAGAGTGAGCTCAGCAGACAGACGCTGGAGCAAGACCACTCTGCGCAGAGGAGCACAGTGTTCACAGCAGCCCTGCGGAACAGACTGGGAAAGGTGACAGCCCCTTCACTCCTTGACAATAGGGTTTTGGCCCAACAATGATGATTTTTGAGTAAATGTGTAGCAGGCTATATTTGCACAGAGGACACACTCAATACTTTATATAAAATTCAGTATGTGAGAATGGCCAGCATGGCATGCACTTATAAACATTACTTCCTTTTTTCCTTTAACACTGGTTTACTTGAATAAGGAATGAGGAGGAAAGGATGAAAGTGTTTTCCCAGGCATGGCCAGGTTCCACCAATATGATCAATGATGTCAAAGTAATCAATACTCCCTGTAAAGTCCCCATAAGAGTTTTGGAAAGAGGGCCAGCCCGGTGGCGCACTGCTACAGTGCGCCGCTTGGGAAGCGTGGCAGCGCTCCCGCCGAGGGTTCGGATCCCACATACAGACCAGCCGCTCACTGGCTGAGCGAGGAGCGGGGGCAACACCGAGGGTTGCGATCCCATTGCCGGTCCCAGTCCGGTACGGGCGTGACACTGAGGGTTGCGATCCGTTGCCGGTCACGAAAAAAGACAAAAAGACAAAAATAAAAAAAAAGAGTTTTGGAAAGAACTTAAATATTTTCAAATCTTTTTTTGTTTGTCTAATATCAATATTACACCAGGAAAACTGAAACTCAGAAAACTTGAAGACTTTTATCAGTTACTTAATATGTCAAAATTATTTTGAATTCTGGGACCCTAAGTAAAACCTTCGGAATTGGTCTTTTTATTGTGTAATAATGGTAAAACAGAGAGTGATCCTTCTTGCCCTTTCTCCCCTTATCTTTTCTGCTTTCTGTCCCCATTAACCCACAGTTTATGTCCTTTCACTTTAAAACATCTGAAAATGCCGATCTGAAGTTGGTAAGTCACATAGTAAGGTAGGAGGCATCACATAACATCACTCCTATGAGGTGCAGGTGCATTCTGTACCAGGCACTTGCATTACTGAGTCAGAGGCACTACTGATCCTTCCTTCCAGGGGGTAAACTGAGGCCTAAGAGATTAAGTAACTTTCATCCAGTCACCCAGCTACTAAGTGCCAATTGTTCTAAACTATGCCTTCAAAATCTCCTTCCCTGGATGTGGCTGAGAGGGGCTACAGCAGCAGAAATCTAGGCATTAGATTTCATGACATGTGAAAGAAAGAACTCCAGTGCAGCAGTGTCCTCCACGTTTGCCCTGTTTACAAACTGTATGATGTTAACTAATAGATCTGCGACATAACCAGCACCACTTTAGACAAGCCCAAGTACAAAATGGCGCCACCCACCTCCTCCCCTCCCCTCCCCCCTTTCATTTACCCCAAGAAGCCTCCTGACTTAAACAGAAACCCCTTTTGCTTTTACGAGGATGCAGTTCTCCACCTTGATCCACATTAGCATAATGCCCCTCCTTGGTGGTATCAGCCAGCCCTTGGTGCACTATATAAGCTCTACTGCCCCCCTGCCTGGTGCTGCCCCCATTTTCAGGGCAGCCCCGGGCTGTTCCCCACTTTGAGTGCAGCCCGGTAGATTCTTTTCCTTTAATAAAGCTTGAATGGTACCCGGCATCTTGGCTCACTTTCTTCCATTATGGTGCAGAAACCCGGGAAGGGTTTTGGCTGAGGTTGTGGACAATCCCCTCTCTTGGGGTGACTGGCCCTCGGCCGCCCTTCCTGCACCTGCCAGAACTAGGTACACTTGGGACTCTCTCTCCTTTTGCCATTTCAGACCAACGCATCCAACACCGGCCTCAATTCAGGGTGAGTCAGTGGGTCTGTCCTGCCTACTTCTACAGTCCCCTGACTACTCTCTCTACGACTTTGGTCTCTACAGAGCCCAGGCACCTGGCAGAGGGAACCCTTCTCATGGCCCCCAGTTATTAGAGGATACTCCTCTAGCCGGTCAGCAGCTTTTCTCTTGTAAAGAAGGTGGGCACCAAAGGTGGCGCCCTTTGCTGGCACACTTCTTCTACCAGGACTTCTTCTACCCTTTCTCACCCTCTACACAGGATCCTCATGATCCAAATCTCCACACTCTACACCCGTGGGCGGTCTCCCGGCCAATTTCTCGGCCTCTGGGGAGACATTAAAACTCAAACGCCTCGTTACAATGGATCCCAGTGGCCACAAGCTGGCACTCAATTTAGACACTCACGAAATGGCAAAAGCTGTAGAAATTCCTTGTTCAGGCCTTTTCCTATCACTGAACGTGTCCTTCTGTCAAAACTGTCCTATGTGTTAAATTCTCCTAGCTCATGCTCAACCTCTCCTTCCAGACTCGGATCAATCTTCTGATCCGTCAGCCCTCCACATTTCTCTCTCTTCCTCACACCTGGTCTCCAGACAGTCATCCTCAGCCCAACTCCTCCCCTCCCCTCCCCCTTCCCTTTACCAGAAGCCTCCTGACTTAAACAGAAACCTCTTTTGCTTCTGCAAGGATGCAGTTCTCCACTCCGATCCACATTAGCATAACGACCCTCCTTGATGGTTATCAGCCAGCCCTTGGCGCACTGTATAAGCTCTA
>NW_007734226.1:95660-96870 GCF_000696425.1 Galeopterus variegatus | reverse complement strand
GAAACATACCAATTATTAACAAAAACTCACCATAGTAGTATATTAGTTTTGTGTTGCTGCTATAACAAATTACCATAAATTTAGTGGTTTAAAACAACCCAGATCTTTTATTTTACAGTTCTGCCTTGGGTTAAATGTCCCCCAAAAACTTAATCCCCACTGTGACTGTTGAGAGTGGAAAATCCTATTATGGTAATTGAAAAGTGGGGCCTTGAAGAGGTGATTAGGTTGTAGGGCCATGCCGTAGTTAATGGATTAAAAATGGTGGTCAGGGNCTAACACTACACCTTAAAGAACTAGAAAAACAAGAACAATCCAAACCTAAAGTTAGCAGACAGAATGAAATGAAATCATCAAGATCAGAGCAGAACTTAACGAAACTGAAACCCAAAAAACAATACAAAAGATCAACGAATCAAACAGTTGGTTTTTTGAAAAGATAAATAAAATTGACAAACCATTAGCATGGCTAACAAGAAAAAGAAGAGAGAAGATTCAAATAACAAAAATTAGAAATGAAAAAGGTGATATTACAACTGACCCATCTGAAATACAAGGAATCATTTGAGACTACTATAAACAACTATATGCCAACAAGTTTGAAAATAAGGAGGAAATGGATAAATTTCTGGACACACACAAGCTCCCAAAACTGAGTCATGAAGACGTAGAAAATCTGAACAGACCAATAACAATAAAGGAGATTAAAGCTGTTATCAGTAAGCTCCCAACAAAGAAAAGCCCAGGACCAGACCGATTCACAGCAGAATTTTACCAAACATTCAAAGAAGAATTGACACCGATTCTTTACAAACTATTCCAAAAAATTGAAAAAGACCCAAATCTCCCAAACTCATTCTATGTAGCAAACATCATCCTGTTACCAAACATTCAAAGAGGAATTGACACCGATTCTTTACAAACTATTCCAAAAAATTGAAAAAGACGCAAATCTCCCAAACTCATTCTATGTAGCAAACATCATCCTGTACCAAAACCACGTAAAGATATAACCAAAAAAGAAAACTACAGGCTGATATCCTTGATGAATATAGATGCAAAAATCCTCAATAAAATACTAGCAAACAGAATACAACAACACATATGTAAAATTATTCACCACGATCAAGTGGGATTCATTCCATGGATGCAAGGTTGGTTCCACATACGCAAATCAATAAATGTGATACACCATATTAATAAAATCAAA
>NW_007734226.1:92037-94467 GCF_000696425.1 Galeopterus variegatus | reverse complement strand
GGCACAGAAAGAGAAATACCACATGTTCTCACTTATTGGTGGGAGCTAAAAATAAAAAAAATAAATTCACTCACACACACACACACACACACACACACAAAATAAATAAATAAATAAATAAACCGGCGGGGGGGTGGAGAAGATATAACAACTACAATTTTTTTGAAGTTGTTACAACAAGTAAACGGAAAGGACATTTTTGGGTGGGAGGTTTCGATGAGGGGCCATAATAATCAACCACATTGTATATTTACAAAATACAAATTTAAAGGGGAAAAAAAACCGCCAAATTATCTTTTCTGCTTTATTTTCTCCATAGCACCTCTCGCCATCTAAAAAACTCATTTTACTTAATTTTTCAGAACGTAAATGATGACGGAAGGATTTTTGTTTGTTTGTTTGTTTTGTTTTTTTTGTTTGTTTTACTCCCTGATGTACTGTTTGCGCCTTGGACTATTTTTGACACACAGGCATCATTCAGTGTTTTTCATCCTCATCTGCCTGCAATGCTGCTCTTTGTCTCCAGCTCTCCAGGAGACTTTCTTCACTAACTCAGCCTTCCATGAGCTTCCTCTCTTTGACTTCCCTCAGCACTCACAGCCACAGCCCAGGTTACACGTTGCATATTTGTGTGATCCGTTTTTCTCCATATTGCTTATCTATTCCTGTCTTGATTGTCTAAATAGATCCTTGAAAAACCATATTCATTTCCATTTTTAGACCACTCTTTTTCTCCTTTGCACCATGCATGTTATAAATCCCTGTTTTATAAACAACTGTTTACCCACTAAAATAAACTTTCTAACCCCACATATCTAATGGAAGATGGTACTTCAGGACCACACAATGTTTTTGTAAAATGCATACAGTCATTTTCAATTTGTACAGTAATAAGTTCCAGAAAAAAACAGCTGAGCTATGCAAGCAACTCTGTTCTAATAATCAGACAGTTATTGTATTCTCTTTAGGAATGGAATCCACTTTTCCATATGGACTGAAAATCCTAAGATGTTAAAAAAAAAAAAAAAAAAACTTTAAAGCTCCACTGAGGTTTAGCTTCTCGCCATGATACTCTAATTTTTTTAGCATTGTGTGCAGCATTATAAAACACTGTAGTTGATATGCTCTTGAGAAAGTACCTCTCAAACTGTTTGCCAGTTAGTTCATTTCTGAACCTGTTTCTGATATCTCTGAAGATAAATGAGAAAAATCCCTTTGTATGCAACCTAAATATAAAACAATATCAAAATCAGTTATGTCAGCTAAGTAAGCATTGTCATAAGAGCAGCTCTAAATTTTCTACTTTGAAATGTTAGAGAAGCTCATGAAATGATTATACATAGAATTATGCATGTAGATTTTTTTTTCTTTCTGTGAATTTAACATAATCCTCCACTTTTTTCTAAATTAATTTCCTTATTATATCATGACTTGGATTTTGCTTAGGGATGATATAGATTGAAACTGTCTCAATCAGCTCATCTTTATTTCTCTCATCTCACTTTTGATATACTGCATGTTCACTTTGGTTTCAATCAATTTTCTTAGGTTGTTGAACACACACTTGCACACACATTTCCTAAATACTGAATCAGGAAAGAGAGCTTGTGGATAATTCTTCTTGGAGCAAGAAAATTAGTATTTTAAAAAGAAAACAGGAGGTGTTCTCAGATAAAGTCATGTGTTGCATAATGATGGGGATACATTCTGAGAAATGCACTGTTAGGTAAATTAGTCATTGTGCAAACATCACAGAGTGTACTTACACAAACCTACATGGTACGGCCTACTACACGTGGAGGCTATATGTTATAGTCATTATAACTTATGAGACCTCTGTCGTGTATGTGGTTAATCACTCACCAAAATGTTGGTATGCCACACGACTGTACATTCATGTATTGAATTAAGACTGTCATCTAATAGGATCTGACTCTAGTCTAGAGTTTCTGTAATACAAAAATAAACTTAAATAGATGCTGCTTTTTTTCTCACAAGGAAAACTCATTAACCTGTTCCTTTGTGTTGAAACCTTTGCTAAGTTAATGTTTTACATAATTTTGCAGAATATATACAACAATATGAAAAATATTTTACATAATTTTACTGTAAGTTTATGGTATTGTCTCCAGATATAATTGGAATCTGTTGCTCTTGTTTTTATCAGAGGCATTAGTAAGGCATCATTTTAAAGGTGATCTGTTTAGACAAGGATTACCATATGCAGCTACAAAATATATATGTATGTGTGTGGGTGTGCACACGTGTGTGTGTGTGTGTGTGTGTGTATGCATATGATCTCAGAGCTAAAAGGACCTCAGAGGTTGTCTAATCCATGAATTTATGACCTTTCTTTCACCTCAGCCTGCGAAACATACCAATTATTAACAAAAACTCACCATAGTAGTATATTAGTTTTGTGTTGCTGCT
>NW_007734226.1:89227-90437 GCF_000696425.1 Galeopterus variegatus | reverse complement strand
CACACCACTTGGATCTCTCCTTGACTGACTCTGACACTGCTGACTTCCTCTTATAAGAACTCTTGTGATTACATTGGGCCACTGTGGATAATCCAGGATAATCTGTCCATTTTAACATCCTTAACTTAAACATATCTGCAAAATCCCTCTTGTAATTTAAGGTAACATATTCATAGGTTTCAGGGATTAGGACATGGACATCTTTGGGCAAGGAGTGTGGGCATTGTTTTGCCTACCACACCACAGATAATGTTCTCAAGTAAGATATGAGACTATAGTAGCAGTTGTTTATGGCTAAAAATAAGCATTATTGCATTGTAGTTAAGACAATGGAATCTGGGGAGCCCAGACCAAGCTCCAGAAAGGCCCACCTACCACCCGAGTAGGAACCAAGGTGACTGGTGTACCATGCACTGCCAGAGGCCCAGACTGAAGTCCAGGAAAGTGCCTCCCAGCACCCAGTTAGGATCCAAGGTGGTCTACCAAAGCCACTGACATACCTACTGCCACCACAAAGATGGATTATCACCACAGTAGCAGCCAGGGTGACCCTACAGGCAGTCCACCAAACACTCAACAGCACTGATACAACAACAGTCATCAGCAGAGCCTAGAAATAGAGGAGGAAGTCTTTCTCCTCACAGCCCACTCCAGAGTAATAGAAAAAAANTAGAAGACATAACAATCATAAATATGTATGCACCCAACAATGGAGAAGCAGGATATATATAGCAAACACTCTTAGACCAAAAGAAAGAGATAGATCCTAACACGAAAATAGTAGCTGACCAGAACACCCCTCTCAGCATTAGACAGATCTTCCAGGCAACAAATCAATAAAGAAACACAGGATTTAAACTACACATTAGACCAACTGGACCTGTCAGGTATCCACAGAACATTTTGTCCAACAACTAAAGAAAACACATTCTTCCCATCAGCACATGGAGCATTCTCCAGGATAGACTACTTATTAGGTCACAAATCAGTCTCATCAAATTTAAGGAAATCAAAATCATTCCAAGTATCTTTTCAGACCACAACGGATTAAAACTGGAAATCAGTAACAGGCAAAACTCTGGAAATTATAAAAATGTATGAAAACTAAACAACAGCCTCCTGAGATCAGGACAGAATTAAATAGAGACCAAAAAAACAATGCAAAAGACCAATGAGACAAAAAGTTTGTTTTTTGAGAAGATAAATAAAA
>NW_007734226.1:83675-88359 GCF_000696425.1 Galeopterus variegatus | reverse complement strand
AAAAAAACAATGCAAAAGACCAATGAGACAAAAAGTTTGTTTTTTGAGAAGATAAATAAAATAGGCAAACCATTAGCTAGGTTAGCAAAAAAAAAAAAAAAAAAAAAAAAAAAAAAAAAAAAAAAAAAAAAAGAAAGAAAAAGAAAACAACAACAACAAGAGAGAAGACCCAAATAACAAAAATCTGAAATGAAAAGGGAGACATTACAACCAATATCAAAGAAATACAAAAAATCATTAGAGATTATTTTAAACAACTATATGCCAGCAAATATGAAAGTCTGTACAAAATGGATAAATTTCTGGACACATACAAACAACCAAGACTGAGCCAAGAATTAATGAAAAATCTGAACAGACCAATAACGAGCAATGGGATTGAAGCAATAATCTGCAGTCTCACACAAAGAAAAGCCCAGGACCAGGTGGCTTTACTGCTGAATTCTACCAAACCTTTAAAAAGGAATTAGTACCAATTTTCTTCAAACTATTCCAAAAAATTGAAATAGAAGCTATTCTTCCAAACTCATTCTATGAGGCCAGCATTACCCTGATACCAAAACCAGACAAAGATACCACAAAAAAAGAAAACTACAGGCCAATATTTTCGAGAAACATATATGGAAAAATCCTCAACAAAATATTAGCTATTAGAATACAGCAACGAATCAAAAAAAAATTATATACTATGATCAAGTGCGATTCATCCCAGGGATGTAAGTCAATAAATATGATATACCACATCAACAAAATTAAGGACAAAAATCACATGGTTATCTCAAAAATGCAGACAAAGCATTTGGCCAAATTAAACATCCCTTCATGATAAAGATTCTCAGCAAATTAGGCATAGAAGGAAATTATCTCAACACAATAAAAGCCATATATGACAAACGAATTGCCAATATCATCTTGAATGGAGAAAAGCTAAAAGCTTTTCCATTAAGAACAGGAACAAGATATGGATGCCCACTGTCACCACTCCTATTTAACATAGTATTGGTTGTACTAGCGAGAGCAATCAGGCAAGAAAAAGAAATAAAGGGCATCAAGATTGGAAAGGATGAGGTCATACTGTCCCTGTTTGCAGATGACATGATCTTATATGGAGAAAAACCTAAAGACTCCACCAAAAAACTTTTAGAGCTAATTAAAAATTTCAGTCATGTTGCATGATACAAAATCAACACCCAAAATTTTGTAGCATTTTTATACTCCAATAACAAACTAGGAGAAAAAGAAATCAAGAAAGTAAGCCCATTGCCAAAAACTGAAAACAAACAAACAAACAAACAAAAACTAGGAATCAATTTAACCAAGGAGGTGAAAGGTCTCTACAATAAAAAGTACAAAACACTATTGAAAGAAATTAAAGAGGACACAAAAAGGTAGAAAAACATACCTTACTCTTGAACTGGAAGAATTAACATCATGAAATTGTCCATTCTACCCAAAGAAATTTACAGATTCAATGCAATCCCCATAAAAATACCAGTGACATTCCTCACAGAAATAGAAAAAGCAATCCTAACATTCATATGAAACAACAAAAGACCCCAATTAGCCAAAGTGATCCTGATTTTAAAAATAATAATAATAAAGCCAGATGCATAACAGTACTCAACTTCAAATTATGTTAAAAAGCTATAGTAACCAAACAGTGTGGTACTGGAATAAAAACAGATGCTCAGATCAATGGAACAGAATAGAAAACCCAGGAATCAACCCACAATACTTACAGCCAACTGATCTTTGACAAAAGCAACAAGAACATAAATTAGAGAAAAGATTGCCTCTTCAGTAAATGGTGCTGAGAAAATTGAACATCCATATGCAGAAGAATGAAATCAGACCTGTACCTCTCACTATATACTGAATTCAAATCAAAATGTATTAAAGAGTTGAATATAAGATCCAAAACCATAAAATTAATAACTGAAAACATAGGGGAAACACTCCAGTAAGTATGACTGCTCAAAGTCTTTATGAATAAGACCCCAAGAGCACAAGCAACAAAAGAAATAATAAACGCAATTATATCAAATTAAAAACCTTCTGCACAGCAAAGGAGACAATCAAACAGAGAGGAAAGACAACCTACATAATGGGAGAAAATATTTGCAAACTATACATCTGACAAAGGCTTAATATCCAGAATATATAAGGAACTCAAAGAACTATACAGTTAAAAAGTAAGTAAGCCAATTTAAATATGGGCAAAGGAGATGAATAGACATTTTTCAAAGAAGACATGCAAATGACCAACAGGCACATGAAAAATATGTTCAACATCACTAATCATCAAGGAAATGAAAATCAAAACCACTTTGAGATATCATCTCACCCCAGTTAGACTGGTCATTATGAAAATAACGGGAACAGGGGGGAACTCTTCTATACTGTTCGTAGGACTGTAAATCAGTACCTCCATTACAGAAAACAGTGTGGATGTTTCTGAAACTACAGATAGAACTAGCATATGACCCAGCAATCACACTACTGGGGATATACCCAAAGGAATGGAAATCATCATGTTGAAGGGATACCTGCAGTCCCATGTTCATTGCAGCTCTGTTCATAACAGCCAAGATATGAAACCAACCTAAATGGCCATCAGTGGATGACTGGATAAGGAAAATGTGGTATATACACAATGGAATCCTACTCAGACATAAAAAAAAAAAAATGAAATTCTGCTATTTGCCGCATCATGGATGAACCTGGAGAAAATTATGGTAAGTGAAATAAGCCAGACACAGAAAGAGAAATACTGCACATTGTTACTCATAACGATGCTAGGAAAGGAAGAAAGAAAAGAAAGGAAGATAAGAAGGAAAAGGAGAGAACAAACCTAAGGATACTACAGATGGGGGAGAGGGAGGGAGAGAGGTTGAGGAGTGATGGGTTGAGTAAGGGGCATAAAGAAAAGTTACGATTTGTAATAATGAATGTACTAATAAAATAAATAAAAATAAAAAAGACCACAGACTCTGGCACCAGATGGTCTGACTTCAAATCCAAGTTTTATCACTCATTAGCTTTTATATATTAAGCAAATTATTGAGACTCTCTGTGCCTCAGTTGCATAATTTTTAAAACTAGGAGTGATAATATTAGTAACTGCCTCACACAATAGTTTTAAAGACTCAGTGAATTTATACGTGTAAAAGCACTTAGAATAATCTTACAATTACTATGTGCCCTCATTGTTTGAGAATGATTAAACCAACCTAAACTTCTGTTACAGATGAAGAAATTGAGTCCTGGAGAACTTAAATGATTTGCACAAAATCATATATGGCATTAGATTAGAAAACATATCACATTAAGATTATTTTGTATTGTTGAACCAGCATCTGATAAATCTGTTTTCAGTGGTGCCAGAATTTAAAAGTACCTATTGTCTTATTACTAATAATTATTTATTAACTTTAATTCTTAATTCTTAAGTGAAATCATCAGTAACATTTCACTTTTGCTTCAGCAATGAGAATCTATGAACATATTTTCTTTCTTTCTCAATTTCCTGTAGCTTGATAGGATTATATTATGTTCTGTAAAGGATA
The DNA here is from genome assembly GCF_000696425.1 of Galeopterus variegatus. Lineage (NCBI taxonomy): Eukaryota > Metazoa > Chordata > Mammalia > Dermoptera > Cynocephalidae > Galeopterus > Galeopterus variegatus. Next base: position 84,793 of record NW_007734226.1, on the reverse strand, counting down.
CGATATTTTGCCAATATGGCATGAATTTCAGTAGACCCAAGGTCTAGCATTTCACAAGTTTAACTTATCCGTGGCTTTTTATATCTAGGTAATCGTGTATATTGCTATTTAAATATTTAGATGACTTTAAGCCTCCATTCAAAATGTGCTCACAATTTATTATACTTATAGATTTGATGTAGTCAACGTATTGATTAGTTCTGCAACACAATCAACCACTCCACACACCAAACTATTAGGAAAGCCAAATTAAATAGACCATTCAAGATGATGAATTTTGGTGATTTTGATTATGTAGTAACTCTCATTGTTTCCTAATTTTAGAATATGCTTAAAATCTTTCCAATATAGAATGAAGATTCTGACAGTACATGTTATATCTCCTGTGATGAGATCCTTGCACATCCATCTGGCCTGATATGAGTTTTTTAAAATCTTTTTTTACTGACATGCCATGCAGAAGTACAAAGAGAAAGCTACGTTATATGGAGAATTACTAAGTGAAGGACATGCCATTTTATCTTTCTGATGAAATTGAAATTTCCTGCTAACATTTAAAGTTTTTCTTTTGACCCTCTTAACTAAAAAATTGAGTCCTTAAATTTAAGAACTGGAAAAGAGCATGGATATTATTTGGCCACAAGCCCTCACTTTATAGATGTCTAAGGATACGGGGGAAAACTAAAAAATAAGCAAGTTAATTTTAAGAACATGAAAGTAATTCAATGACAGAATTTATTTTGGCTCTAGGCCCAAAACATTTCATTTGATTTTAGACAGGATATGTTTTCATTTACTCTGTGCTCTTTCTCACCACTCTGTTCTTCAGAAGCAGGCAGAAAGTGTCAAGCACAGCACGGTCCTTGACGGCTGCTGCACCCTTACTCTAAATGGCTCTTGCTGTTGTTTTGCTGCCAGCTAAAGATGGCCTTGTGATCCTCACATATTTTCAATGCCTATTCTACAAGAAATGTTTATATATTCCTAAGCTACTGTGCTTATTCAGTTGTCAAGCCTCAACTTTGCATTCTTCTCTTTTTAATGCCATTTTTTAAAAAAAAAATCATATCTGAAAGGAAAAATGTAATCCCTTGCTAGATTCTCCAGCCATCTGTACT
>NW_007734226.1:78401-83260 GCF_000696425.1 Galeopterus variegatus | reverse complement strand
AGTTAAATTGTCATAACTGTTATTTCTCACTACCAATTAAAACTATTTCCTTTGGGGTGGCGCCCTTGTTCGCTCCCCATAGCCCTCTGCCCAGTCCCCATCCAAGCTTTCCTACCTTGCTGCCTACCCGAATGCTGCGTTCTCTGCCACCCCTCCAGGAAGTGACTAGCTGTGAAATCACAGAATTAAGTGCTGTCCCTCTCTTCATTTTTCAGGTCTTCTAAATCTTGAGCTGGTTCTTTTTATTATTTCTTGTTTAACACAAGCATGGCCAGACTGGCCTCACCCCACATGTATTCAAGGTTGTGGAGTACCTGCTTAGTGCTACGTGATTTCACATATAGTATCTCATTTAATTCTCAGACAAATCTACAAAGAAGAGAATATTATATTTTATAAACAATGACCAAGCCTCAGAGATATTAAATGACTTGCCCAAGGTAATTCAAATATAAGTGACCTGGTCAAGAATTGAACCCAGCTTACCACCAGGTTCCTCAGAGTCCTGGGGAAGATTCATGTGTTCGGCTGGGGTTGCTGGTCTGATAGGGCCAATACTTTAAATCATCTTTGACCCTATTTTTAACAGTTATAGGCTAAGATTATCATGCCTCTAGAATAATCTAAAAATTTTTCCTTAACCAAAGAGACAGTTAATGTCTATACCTCATTCTCACTTTAAGATGAGATCAAATAGATGATCATAGTTTGTCTATGTAAAAAACATCTGAAAAAATATATCTGAAAGCTATCACCGGCCAGCAGGAAGGAGAGGAGTTTTTGCTCAGGACCCAATGTCCTAATTGCTTTTTTTATTTCCAAACAAAAAGGTAAACTAATTTAAGATAGTGGTGTTTTTCAATCAACACAGGGTAAAAGGGTATATGTTCAGCAATTATCTTGCAAATCATTTTGTTATATTGATAGACACGCATATTTATATTTTGTATTAAGTAGAAGCACTTCTTGGATAGCCTTGGTACTTCCATCCACAGAACTCAGAAGAGAACGAGCAGTTTCAGAACTCAGCTGCCTTTCTTCCTGAATCCCTGTCGGGGGTCAAGTGGGAACTTGGCATACTCGTGTTGTACCACTCCTCTGATCTAGAAGTAGCCTGTGCACTTGATGTAAGACTACTTCTTCTCCAACTAGCTAAGATCAAAAAGAATCACATACACTCAAAGTTAGACCACTGTGTTGTCAAGACCTCCAATCACTTTCTAATTCTTTGGTGACTACTCAGTTCTCTTTGCTGGTTTTCTTTTCTTTTCCACAACCCCTATTATTAAAATGTCCAGATCTCAGTCCTTGAAACTCGTCTGTTTTTAATGTGAATCACTCTCTTGTGTACGTCATCTTGTCTCATGGCTATAAATACAATCTCTACACTGATAACGCCCAAATTAATATATCCAGCCCCATTCTGTTCTCTGAACTTCAGATTTATCCTACTACTTACTCAGCATCTTCACTTGGATTGATTCCAGGCATCTCAGACTTAACAAGTCCTATCCTAGATTCCTGATCTCCCCTAGTCCAAATGGACAGTGTCACAATGCCCATCCCCACCCACATTCCAGATAATGGTACCTTCATCTGTCCATGGAATAATCCCTACAAATTTGGAGTCATTCTCGACTCTTCTCTTTTTCTTACAGCTTACATCCCATCCACAAAGCAAATCCTATTGGTTCAACTTCAAAATCTATCCTTAATCTAACCACTTCTCACCTCCTCTGCTACCATACTGATCCCTGCATCATTGACTGTCACTGAAATTGCAGTAGCCTCCTAATCTCCCTGTGTGTGTCCTCAATGCACTACTATCTGCTCTCAACAAAGTAGCCAACATTGTTCTGTAAAAATGTTAAGTCGGGTCACGTCTCAGCTCTTTCTACACCGTCCAGCAGTTTTATATCACACTCAGAGTAAAAGACAAAGCACTGGCAGTGGCCCAGGGGGTCCTCCACTGCCTTCGCCCATCCCCGGTCACCTCTGCACTGACCTCCTCCTGACCTCTCCTCATTCACCCTCCTCCTGCCACACTCGCCTCCTTGTTATTCCTTAAGCATGTCAGGCACTCCCCCACCTCAGGGTCCTGCCTGGAGGACCCCTCTCGCAGACGTTCCTACGGCACACTCCCTCACCTCTTTCAGGTCTCTGCACTCTTGTCAACTCCAGAGAAGCTTTCTGGGCAACCTTTATAAATGTGTGATCCCACTTCCCCCAAGGAAATGTGCTATCCCACCTCCCTGATTTATTTTTCTCCCTGGCGCTTTTTGCCATCTAGCATGTTAGGGATACTTACCAGTTTTGCACGCCGTGGTCTTCTTCCCTGAGAATGTGTAAGCTCCAATGGACACAGGGGTTTTTGTTGTTAGTTTGTTAACTGTTATGTTCCAGAAGTGAGCATGGTGCCTGCCACATAATAGGTACTTAGTTATATTGCTGAATATTAATCACAGGTTTTCTTTTTTTTTAACATGAGTGACAGGTACCATAAATTTTTTGTATGTCATACCTGTTTCTTCCTGTTAACCGCTATTTTATTTGCTTCACATTCAGTCGACATGGACATCTAAGTGCCTGCTGTGTGCTACGCCTACTGGTAGACATCAGAGATACACTGGGGAGCAAAAAGAAATGTGATTTTGCTTTCATGGACCTTACAAAATACAGAGAGAGACACGGACATCACAGGAACGCCCCTTGTCTGCTGTTTCTCGTGCACTGCTCCGTCCCACCCTGGAAGTGAATCATTCCTTTGTCCAGCACCTCCACGCTGTAGGTGCTACCTGCCCATGAGTCACTTAGTGGTCTCAGGTATCAGATCGACTTGGGTGTATCGCAGTACTTGTGTTCAAGTCACCCTTATTTGTCTTAATAATGGCCCCAAAGTGCAAGAGTTGTGATGTTGGCCTATTGTTATAATTGCTGTATTTTATTATTAGTTATTGTTGTTAATCTCTTACTGTGTCTAATTTATAAAATAAACTTTATTATGGGTATGTATATATGGGAGAAAACATAGTATATGCTGCGTTTGGTACTATCCTTGGTTTCAGGCATCCCCCAGGGGTTTTGTAATGTATCCTCTGTGGATAAGGGGGGACTACTGTGATCAGATAACCCTACACAAATCATTGTTTGATTATGAATTGAGCTAAGTGTTTTGCAAGAAATAAAATAGCTTTAGAAAACATTCAAAACTGACATAGATTTGAGGTAGACAAAACAAAGGAACGTCATTTGAGCTGAGATCAGAAAGATGAGTTGTGAGGAGGATTTTTAGATGCAGGATACAGCACATGCAAAGGCCCTGTGGTGGGAAGAGCCTGGAACTGAAAGGAGATGTGTGTAGCTCAAGTGGAACATAAAAACTGAGAGGTAGAATAGAGAAACAAGGTGCCTGACAGAGCATTGTAAGGATTTGGTCTTTATCCTAAGAGGAATGGGGAATCCATTAAAGACATTTAAACAAGAGAAAGATCTCATCATGTTTGCATTTTTAGAAAATAACTCTGAAAATGATATGATATGGATTGAAGGAGAGCCAGACTGGATAGAAGGAGACTATTGGTAATGGTATTAGTATTTCTATATGGGAATTCTTTTCTATATTTCTCAGGAAACTTGTTTTTCTGAATCTTAAAGAAAAGAAAAATTAGTCAAGAGTTCAGAAAAGCAAGAAAAAGTGCAACTCTCTTTTGAAAACTGAAGCTCAGCCATTAACGTAGAGACTGCTGGTGTGACAGAATCCACTGACATGGAGTGACAAGCCAGAGCAGAAAGTGCTGATGTGCAGAGCAGACGGTAAGGTCTACATTTCTAGGAACAGGAACAGGCACATAGGAGAGAAGTGGTCACAATATTATCAGTCAGTCTTACCTGTAGCTCTTGTCACATTGTAAGTGTGTGTCTGTGGCCCTGTCTGCTAGTGAGGGTGAGTTGTTCTTTAATTTCTTGGAGGGGGGAAGGGGCATGGAAGTTCAAAAGAGGGGCAAGTGGGGCTTCTCAACATTATGGAAAGTCAGAACAAAAGGGGCTCTCAGAGGCGACAGAGCCCACATCTCACAACTCCAATACCGGCAAGACCCAAGTGAAGCAGCCCAGGTGGGGCTCACAGGGTGAGTTGTTCTTACAAATAAAAATGATTAATTAACATATACACACACTATACTTTACACAAATCTTAGGGGCGATGTTTCAAAAAATACAAAGTTTTGATGCAAAGTTTTTAGATGGTGATTTTGACACATGACTGAGTAGTGTTATTCAGCTATCTAGATGTGAGTTTATGTTGTTCAAATACTTTTCGAAAAATTATTCAGTGTTTTCTAGTGTTTGAGTATTCACTATGGGCTGCAGTTCAGTGTGAATACTTTAACAGAGGAAGGGCAAAGAGTAAAAGAGGATGTTTTGTGGAGCAATTTAACACAAAATCAGAAACTGATCAAAAATCTGAATTAGCAAAAGCAATATGGATTTTATGGCAAAACCAAAATCAGGAAAAGTGGACAGAATACCTTCACTGACTGAAAAAAAAAAAAAATGTGCCTGTACGAGTGTGAAGCAACCTGTACCTTAATGACCGCCTTGGAAAATGCTTCTGAAGGAATTCTTAAAAATTTGGCCTCCAGTGAAAAATGTAAGAGATTTTTCTACAACTGCAATATTTGTCATGAAAGAAAGGTCAAGACAATTATTAGGACAATTAATGCTTTCTATGGTTTTATTTTTTTATTTTTTTTTCCTTTTTGTCTTTTTTCGTGACCGGCAACAGGATCGCAACCCTTGTTGTTGCACCCGCACCTCGCTCAGCCAGTGAGCGGCCGGTCTGTATGTGGGATCCAAACCCT
>NW_007734226.1:52629-77882 GCF_000696425.1 Galeopterus variegatus | reverse complement strand
TTTTTGTCTTTTTTCGTGACCGGCAACGGATCGCAACCCTCAGTGTTGCGCCCGTATCGGACCGGGACCGGCAACAGGATCGCAACCCTTGGTATTGCACCCGCACCTCGCTCAGCCAGTGAGCGGCCGGTCTGTATGTGGGATCCAAACCCTCGGCGGGAGCGCCGCCACGCTCCCAAGCGGCGCACTGTAGCAGTGCGCCACCAGGCCGGCCTGTGGTTTTATTTTTTATTATTTGTTCTCATTGTACATATTTGTGGGGTACAAAGTTGTGTAGAATGTGTGACGGTCAAATCAGGGTATTTCGCGCATTCATCATTACAGTACGTGATCGTTCTTTGTATCCATTAACCAAATTCTAATTAACCCCTCCCCCCCACACTTCCCTTTCCCCTTTCCACCTCTAGTAAACACAGTTCTGTTCTCTCTTTCTAAAAGTTCAATATATTATTGTGATTGTTGTTTCTTTCTTTCTCTCTTTCTTTATTGTTTATTTGTTTATTTATGAATTGAGCTCCCACTTATGAGTGAGGACACAGGGTATTTCTCTTACTGCACCTGGGTTCTTTCACCTAGCGTAATTTTCTGCAGGCTCAGCCATGCTGCTGCAAATGGCAGAATTTCATTATTTTTTATGGCCAAGTAGTATTCTATTTCTTTTATACATCACATTTTCCTTATCCAGTCATCCATTGGTGGACGTTTACGTTGGTTCTATAGCCTGGCTATTGTAAATACAGCTTCAACAAACATGGGAATGCAGGTATCCCTTTGACATGACGATTTCCAGTCATTTGGATATATACCCAGTAGAGGGCTTGTTGGACTGTATGGTAGTTCTGTCTGTAGTTGTTTAAAGAACCTCCATACTGTTCTCCATAATGGCTGTACTAGTTTGAAGTCCCATCAGTAATGCCGAAGGATTGCTCTTTCTCCCCATCCTCACCAGCATTTGTTATTCTCTCTCTTTTTGATAATAGCCAGTCTAGCTGGGGTGAGATGGTATCCCAAAGTAGTTTTGATTTACCTTACCCTGATGATTAGTGATGTTGAGCATCTTTTCATGTACCTGATGTCCATTTGTATATTCTCCTTTGAGAAATATCTATTCAATTCCTTTACCCATTTTTTAATTGAATTACCTTTGTTTTACCATGTAGTTTTTTTTTAGTTCCTTGTACATTCTGGCTATTAACCCCTTGTCAGATGCATAGTTTGCAAATATTTTCTTCCATTCCATAGGTTGTCTTTTCACTCTGTTAATTGTTTCTTTTGCTGTGCAGAAGCTCTTTAGTTTGATATAATTCTGTTTCTAAATTTTTCTTTTGTTTGTGCTTTTGGGTTTTTTTTGTTTTGGTTTGTTTTTTGGTTTTTTTTTTTTCTCTTTTGTTTTGCTTTGTTTTGTTTTTCATTTTTGGGGTTTTTTTTTGGTTTTGGTTTTTTATTGTTTTGTTTGTGCTTTTTTATTCATAAAGTCTTTGCTCAACTGAGTAACAGTAACACNTTTTTGAAGGAGTTTTAACGTTTCAGGTCTTATATTTAAGTCTTTAATCCATTTCGAGTTGATTTTGGTATATGATGAGAGGTATGGGTCTACTTTCAGTCGTCTACATGTGGATGTCCAGTTTTCCCTTCTACATATGGATGTCCAGTTTTCCCAGCACCATTCTTTTGAAGAGGTTCTCCTCTCCCCATCGTATGTTCTTGGTGCCCTTGTTGAAGATCAGTTGGTTGTAAACACATGGGTTGATTTCTGGATTCTCTATTCTGTTCCATTGGTCTGCATATCTGTTTATTTAAGAATAACTTTTAATTGTTAAATACCCATATTTATGATTTTATATTTCAATTTTGAAATGATATTTACTTGGCATTTATTTTGTTAGTACTTGATTTTTTTAAATATTTTCATTACTAAATGTCTTTATCGGGCAGAGATCACTTTTCATGTCAATGAAATATAGAATGCTGTCACAATATGTTGGTTTATGATAATAATAAAGCATGCATTTATTATTATGTTTTTACAGAAAGCCTTCACTATATTCCTACCACAGAAGAGTGGTGCATTATTTATTTTTATGGCCACTCATCATTAAATATATGTAAATATTGGGAAAAATTATTACAACTTCCCCTCCCCCCCAAATATAAATTATTGTACAGAATAGCTTATGCTTTCAGGATTTCCAAAGAATTCTCAGGAATTCTGATTTCTCGTTCTCAAATCCTGAAGATTAATATCTGTCAGGAATTTGGAAAGACTAAGGGAAGTGCCAGGAAGAGATGGTCGTATCTCGAACAATTGTGGTAGCAAGGGAGATGCAGCAAAATAGACAAACTAAAGAAATATCCAGAAAGTTAAATTAATAGGACCTGTAGATTATGTGGGGAATGAGCCAGAGAAGAATTCCAAGAATAGCCTCTAAGTTTCTGATTTTTGTGATGGCAGATGTCATTCATTAAGGTAGAGAACATTAGAAGACCAATGCATCTGTCAGAATAGGCTGAGTTATGCTTCAAAAGCACACATCTGCCAGTTATTGATGATGTAAACGACTGAGGTTTGGAGACAGAAAGTAGAGTCGAGGTTGGCTAGAGCTGGGGATGTGTTAGGAGAAGTGGGAATGAGGAGTGACTGATGATATAAACAGAATTTCTTTTGAGGGTATTGGAAATGTTCTCAAGTTAGATTATGGTGATGGTTGTTTAGATCTGAATATACCAAAAACCACTGAATTTATGACATGTGAAATATATCTCAATAAAGCTGTAAAAAAAACTTTGGCTCATTTCTCATTCACACTACATGTCAATTTCAGGTAAGATGGGCTCTGTTTCAGGGCATGCTCCTTTAGGGAACTAGGCCAATGGTGTTTGCACCATCTGAAAGGTTGATTTCTTTGTTGGGGAGGGGGGAAGGGGTGGAAGGGAACATGACAAATTTTACAGAAGCTCTTAAAGACATGTACTTGGCAGTGATACATGTCACTTCTGCTCATATCACATCAACAAAAGCAAATCACATGACCACACTAGACTTCAAGGGCACAGAGAAGTACAATCTCATCAGAAAGGAGAGATCCAGAAATGGCACTAATGACTACTACCACCAAGAATGGGGAAAAGATCAAGAGTTCAGTTGTAAACATGTTGTTTTTATGGGGCTAGGAGCTCAGAAGAAAGATCTGGGCTAAAGACACAGGTCGAGTGGTCTTTGATACATAGGTAGTTACTTAAAGTCATGGCATGGAAGAAAATGCAAAAGTAGATGTTACCTATAGATATCTTCTAAAGCCACATTTCTCTCTCTCTCTCTCTCTCTCTCTATCACACACACACGCACGGTCTTTGATACATAGGTAGTTACTTAAAGTCATGGCATGGAAGAAAATGCAAAAGTAGATGTCACCTATAGATATCTTCTAAAGCCACATTTCTCTCTCTCTCTCTCTCTCTCTCTATCACACACACACGCACACACACACACACACACACACACACACACCATATTCTATCCTGAAGTCTCTCCTGAGCCATTCAGAATTAAAACTGTTAAAAGAAATGGGAAGGATGTCAAATTCTCTTTGGTGTCTTAGAAATACTGAAGTTGACTAAAAAGCAATTGGTATTTTATGTCTGTTAAACTTTATTCAAATGGCTACCTGCTCAATGAAATCCCTGACATCCCATATGTTCTGTTTGCCTTTTGAGTTCCATAAGTCTTTATTTAGCTCTCTTTTATATTTCATGCACTGCTCTATTATTCAATGTGCTTATATGCTTGTTTTATCCCTCCTACTAAACAAGAAGACTCTTGAGTTAAGGTCGTGTTTTAATCTTTTTTACAGCCACCATAATACCTAACACCATTCCTTCTACAGGGTAGTGCAAAACAAAAGTGAGCTGTGTAAACATGTTTCCCCAAATAAACTAGCAGCTATGTAAGGACAGAAAATGTGCCTTTGATTTTGTGTTTTGCTTTCTGCACAGCATAGTTGTTTTGCTTTCTGCCCAGCATAGTGGTTTTCTCTTAGTTGAGGTTTGATACGTGTATTGGTTGACAAATTCAGAGGAATATTAAGTGCTTTCAGCACATTATTTTTAGAAATTATTTGTGTTGCTTCCAGGTGAAAATATAGGTACAAAAACACCCAATGCATGTCTTCACTTTTCAGCAATACAAACCTAAATATTCAAAGCTATTAGCTATTAGCTTCACCAAGAGTGCAGAATCAGAAATAAGTTTGCCTTCTCTGTCTCTGAAGTCTCAGAAAAATAAGTTATTGGTTGATAAGACATTTTATTCTCCATAAGGTAGTCATGTCCCTGAAATTCCATATTCAAAATTTTATAGCAATTCTCAAATTATTAGTTCTTATAGATTAATGTTTTCAAAGTATTGAATATATTTATACAAGGGTACTTCAAAAAGTTCATGGAAAGATTTGTACTATCTTTTAATTTTATTGTTTCATGAACTTTTTGAAGTGCCTCATATATCTATTATATGCACATGTGCACATATGTGATCATATGTATTCTAATATGATCATTTCAAGTAACTTAACAATGTATAAACACTTCAAAAATAACAAAATAGTAGGATCCTATAGACCCCATACAATTGCACATATACAATTATAATTGATAGTAATAATCAGTTCAAGAATACAAAAACATGAGAAGATGAATGTTCAGGTAAAACAGCATGCTTATAAGAATTATTATTTAAAAAATCATCAATTTAACCATGATGCTAAAACATTATGAAAAATGGAATAATTATGAGTATAACAAATCTCTGAGAAAAATAATGATCAGATAATATAAGCAGAATACAGGCCAAACAGTTAAGAATACTAGGGGTCTACGTTTTGTATGTATGTATTACAAAATTTTGAAATAAAGCCAAAGTTTAGAGACTTGATGGTATGTTCTTAAAGACAAAAAAATAATTCAGCCAGTTAGTAATTGTTGCATAATCTTCCAGGCCTATTCATAAGTCTGAATTAAGCTCACTATAAGTGATCTCCCAGGACAGATTTCTTCTTTCATTTGCACTGCTTCACTTGTTGCTTTATAAATCCAATATAAATGAATATGTATAAACTAATACGTAAATCTATATATATTTACAATGTTAAATATATAAATTAAGTATAATACAAATAAATATGTACAGACAGATATAGCCACCAAGAATAAGCTTACCACTGCAAATTCAGCAGCCCTGTACATACTGAAGAGCAGGGAGGTGAACAGTGTTGAAGCAAATTCATGAAACAAAATTCTTGAAACCCTGAATTGTGATTTGGGTTTCTTTTTGAAGTCATGCTTCTGTAAAATACTACAAATCTTTACTGAGCACTTACTGTGTAACAGGTACTGTTCTATGATACAAAAATGAAAAGAATACTGTTCTTGCCCTCAAAGAATTAAAACCCTAATCCCACTGTAAAGGCTTCTCTTTCACTAAAAACTTTGAAATTCTAATTTTCACTGTCTTACAAAATACCACCCCTCCCCCACACCCCACACCCCCACTGGGACAGTGAGTTGATTATAGAACTGTGTGGAGCATTTTATTTAGCAAGATAGGTAAAAGTTGATTCTCTCATTTGGGAAGAAGACAGTTTGAGGTAAGGCTGTTATCCTTGAATGTGCAGAAATAGCCAACTATACTTATCCCAACAACAGATTAGCTCTGTCATTTTAATTACCTCAGCTTCAGCACAATGAAAAAAAAAATGCCTCCCCCCTTTTCACATATAAGCCATCCAGGCTGATATCTCCTGAATGCCTTAGCAGGGCTGCCCAAATCCCCAAGACATCCAGTCACATATAATGGACTATAATGGAACTAGTTGCTAAACTAAGCCTGAGGATCCCAGCTTTTGAGATTTATCCATGCTGGTGAAGCATAGACAAATTCCCAATAAGGTTCTAGCTCAGCATTTGCTGCTAAAGCAAAATCATTTCCAATTACCCATAGTGTGTAAAGAGAAGTATGTACATTCACTTTGTCACACCCATATGCACACAGAACACATATGTGCACATATGGTTATTCCTGGGTCAAAGCAGAGATTTGCTGACTCTAAACAGATCAATAAATGCCACTAAGCTGAATTTATGCAATGGATGCTTACACTGAGTTAGAAAGGAAGGATTTAGGCTGATAACTTACATCTCAACTACCTTCATTTCATTTGGAGAAATATTTTCTCCCTACTCCATTGCCATCACCCAATCATTAACCCCCAGGCCTTCTACCAGCACCTGCAGAGATCTTTCAAGTATCACAAGGTTGAGTCCTTTGGTATTGATCACATTTTATGACCAGGAAGCAATAAGGAGAGGTTTAGACTTGGAGTCAGAAATCCTGGGTAGGATCCTAAGCTTCACCCTTTACCAGTTGGCAAACATGAGCAAGAAATGTAACATCACCAAGCCAGTTTCCTCATCTGCGAAAGTGGCTATAACAATACCTCATCATAGCAGGTCTAATAGAGGAGTAAAATAGCCAAAGAAATTTTTCATAGAAAAGTCTGACAAACAGCCACAGCAAGGCCACAGCATGGTCCCCAGAGAATTTTAATGTTGTAGGTGTTACAACGTCTGCTCTCAAGATCCATCCTGCAGGCTCAGCAACATGATTTGTCAGCTCAAAGAGAATGACAGTCTTTTCAGTGGGGCTTCACACTAGCCATGCACAGAGACAAAAGTATAACTCCTGAAGGACTTTGCTTAATTTTAAATGAAAAATATAATTATCAAAGGGCACTGGACTCTTCTGACCAGCACACTGTCTCTGAAGGCAGGGTCCCTGGGAAGAAAGATTATTATTAGAAGGTTGTTTTCTGAATATGCACATTTAATTATCTGATTCTAGATATTTGAGTACAATACACTCAGACCTAAGAATCCTACAAGGATACATATGCCATAAAGATTGGATAGGTCAAGTTCCTTGGCACTTTCACTCCTGGATAGCCCATAGTGCTCACTGACAAAGGTAGCCTCAATGATGTACTTTCTCTAGGCTTCTGTTGGTGGTCAAATCCTTTCATAATTTCCATATTCTTTCCTTACTAAATTCAACCAAGTTGATAATTTTAAATTTCAACCAAATGTTGCTACCTGGAATCACTTCAAACTCTGAATGGGGATTTTTTATGTCTTTGCTTTGATTTGTTATATGCTGATTTTAAAGATATTTCTCAAAGGATTATCTTATTTTGGTTTTCCTTCCGTTTGATCATTTTAGAATAGTACAGCTTAAAAATGCTTAAGCACCCCCAGAAAACAAACATATTAGAACAAGGTTAACATATACTGTGAGATTTTCTATTTAGAGTAATACAGATGCACTATACATCAATGGTTAAATAATAAATATGACACTAGAGAAACCGTATTTCTGTAATAGCAATGCAATATATAACTGTTGGGCATCTCTGGCTGCCGTACAGGAACCCAACAGGTTTTTCCTTTCCCTAGAGGGTTGGGGCCAAAGGGATTGCCCTTTTCTCCCCCTCAGGATGCGGGGCAAAAAGAGATTCCAAGAGATGGGTGAGCACGCCGCTGCTGTCCCAGATAGGGAACAAACACACATACAAGATTGCCCTTTTCTCCCCCTCAGGATGCGGGGCAAAAAGAGATTCCAAGAGATGGGTGAGCATGCCGCTGCTGTCCCAGATAGGGAACAAACACACATACAAGCAGTGGGGGTTCTGTCAGGCAGTTCCGTTTATTGTAACACAAAAGATCATATTTATATGCTTAGCAGGCGGGGATTTCCAAGCTTAGGCCAATCCTTGAAAAGGTCAAATGTGCACGTGCCTTGCCTCTCTATGCTTAGCCCTCCCCCTTAACTTCCCTTGGGCGCCACCTTTTATCCGTTTAGGCCATCTGTTGTTTTTGCTTAGAAAAAGGGCACAGTCCCATATATGACCTTGTAAACATATTTTTTTCTCTGGATCACACTAACCGAAAGATTGAGTACCAGGAAAAATGTGTTTCATAAGTGGTAGCAGGGAAGGAATATTTTAAGTGTCTATGCTGTTAGGTTGAACCATATGAAATCACCATTGTTCATAGATCAAACAGGATTGAATGCAATTAATCTTATATAATTCAAGCTAATATTACAATTCTCTACATAAGCATCTTCTATAATTTTTAGTATAAAATATGGCAACCATACAGAAATAGGAATATTATAATGAACATCTAAATAGCCACCACTAAGCTTTGGGGAATTCTATATTAATAATGTAATATATTTCTTTTTCATATTTATTAAATAACTGTAATAATACAGTAGAAGACTCTGTGTACCATTTCCTCAATCCCAACCCCAATCAAGGAGCTACAAAAAATATTCTTTATAGATTTTAGTGCCCTTTAACTGGATATAAGTGTGTCTTTCTTCTATGAAAGCAAAATCAATATGTAGTTTCTTTTTTGTCCCTTGTGCAACTCAATTTTCTCATAAAAATATTTTTATATGTTGGTTTAATCAAATTCCACTCAAAGACTAAATAGCCTTTGGGTGTTCTATCAAATATAATGGGGGAAGGCACAAAACCAATGTTGAAGACTTTTCAAAAGTGATCTGGAAATAAAAAGTGATCTGACATGCTACTCGCACTGATCCAAACCACTCAACAATCTCTTGATAAGTAGTCTCAAAAACTTGTGAAAACAGGACATTTAAGAATAGAATGAAAAAGTGATATCATCAAGATGGTAGAATAGATGGTCCCCAGTGTCACTCTCCCCCACAATTGACCAATTTGCAGCTATTAAAAAATAAAGACTGCCAAGCTGGGATTGCTGGAGCTCAGGAAAAGAGGAAGAGAGACTCATGGAGTTCATGAAAGCAGGAGAAGCTATGGAGAGAGGAAACCATTCTAATTGTTTCAAGCCCTGGCTCCTTCAGGGCTGGCCCTGTGAGAGGTGGGAAGAAGCCTCAGCACACAAAGTAGGAGCTGGCAAACGCCACAGCTGTGACCTTGTGTGAAGTTGCTTGGAGTCTGCAGGGAAGAAGAGGGACTTGAAGTGCACCATACCAGCCTCTGGGCCAGGAAGACCACTGACAGGGTTCCCATGGACCCATATAGGAGTGACAGTCTACAGCCAATCAAAGAAAGGAATCACCCAGAGGCCAGTGAGTCATCACAAGCGACCTGAGTACAGCCCACCCTTGCCATAGGAAGGGAGGCTATACCTCCTGAGACCATAGAGTCTACCCAGAACCAAAACTAACCCCACCCAATAAGCAATATAAAACAATCACAAGCGACCTGAGTACAGCCCACCCTTGCCATAGGAAGGGAGGCTATACCTCCTGAGACTATAGAGTCTACCCAGAACCAAAACTAACCCCACCCAATAAGCAATATAAAACAAATCAACAGAAGGGAGTTTCTCTCCTCAAAAGCCATCCCAGAGTAAAAGAAGAAGAAACTGCTCCACCAGATGACCATACATCAATGTAGGGATACAAGAAATATGGAAGGAAAACCAAAAACAAAACAAAAAAAATATGACACCACGAAAGGAATACTGTAATTCACAAATACCAGACCACAATCAACTGGACAGCCTTGAATTGTCAGAAAAGGCATTCCGAGCAACAATCTTAAGGAAACTCAGTGAAATACAAGAAGACTTAGGTAAGTGAAACAACAAAAATAAAAAAAAAAAAACAATCCAGGACACAAAAGAGGAAATGTACAAAGACATAAAAACCATAATAAAGAATGTAACAGAATTGGAAATGAAAGACTCATTCAATGATATAAAAATTACAAATGAGAGCTTAAGCAGCAGCCTAGAGAAAGCAGAAGAAAGAATTTCTGATCTCAAAGACAGTCTTTCAAAAATAACCCAAGTGAACATTAAAAAGAAAAAAAAAGATGAAGAAAAAGAAACGAGAATTTTTTTTAAAGAAGAAAATCTGTGAGAGCTATCAGACAACCTTAAGTACACAAACATCCAAATAATGTGTGTTCTGGAATGGGCGGAAAAAAGGATAAGGATAAGGCATCGAAAACATATTTACATAATAATAGCAGAAAACTTCCCTAATATTGGTAGATATATTGACTTCTAAATCCAAGAGGCTCAAAGATACCACACAGATTTAATCCAAGAAGATACATTTCTATATACATTGTATTCAAACTGTCAAAAGCCAAAGACAGAAAGAGAATCCTAAAACAGCAAGAGAAAATCATCAAGTCATCTATAAGGGAGTCCTCTACAAACTAACAGAAGACTTCTCAGCAGATACCCTAGAGGCCAGAAGAGAATGGGATGATATATACAAAATACTAACAGAAAAAAACTGTGAGCCAAGAACACTACAACCAGCAAGGTTATCCTTCATATCAAGGAAACAGAGTATTTCTCAGACAAACAAAATCTGTGGGAGTTCACTATTACATGACCAGCCCTACAATAAATCCTCAAGGGAGTCCTGCACCCAGAAGCCAAAAAATAATAATCACCACCATAAACACATGAGAAAAAACAAATCCCACTAGTAGAGCACAAATGCAAGCAAAAAAGAGAAAGAAATTACCATCCCACCTCAAAAAACCCAGTGAACACCAAAGACAAACAATAAATGGGAAAGAAAGGGACAAAAGATACTTAAAACAACCATACAAAAAGCAATTAAGTGCCAGAACACTTTCAATAAGAACCCTAAAAGTAAACAGATTGAATTCACCACTCAGAACACACAGATTGGCTGAATGGATTTAAAAACTAGACCCAGCGATACACTGCCTACAAGAAACTCACCTCATTTGTAAATACTCACACAGACTAATAGTGAAAGGATGGAAAAAGATATACCACACAAATGGAGACCAAAAATGTGCAGGAGTAGCTATTCTTATATTAGATGAAATACTTTAAACCAAAGCCATAAAAAGACACAAAAAAGGCCACTGTATAATGATAAAGGGATCTATCTATCAGAAAGGAGACCGGTCCGCTCACTGGTTGAGTACGGTGTGGGCGTGACACCGAGGGTTGCGATCCCGTTACCGGTCACGAAAAAAGACAAAAAGGAAAAAAAAAATAAGCAAAACTTTGGAAACCATACAAATATAAGAAGTTAAAGAAGATCCTCTGGAATGACCTATGAGTCAAAGAAGAAATTAAACAGGAAAGCAAAAATTTCTTGAAACTAAAGATAATCAAAACTGATACCAGAGAAATACAAAGAATCATTAGAGAATATTATGAGCAACTGTACACTAGCAACTTTGAAAACCTGGAAGAAATGGATAAATTTCTGGACACATACAAACTACAAACACTGAACCAAGAAGAAATAGAAAACCTGAACAAACCAATAATGAGTAACGAGATTGAAGCAGTGATAGAGCTTGGATGTGTTGTCCCCACCAAAATTCATGTGGAAATCTGATCCCCAATGTCACAGTGTTTGGAGCTGTTTGAGTCATGGGGATGGATCCATCATAATGGATTAATGCTCTCCCTAGGGGGTGGGGTGGTCCTGAATGAGTTCTTACTTTATTAGTTCCCATGAGAGCTTGTTGTTTAAAAGGGCCTGGTACCTGCCCTCTCCCTCTCTCTTGCTTCCTCTTGCCATGTGATCCACTTTTACCTGCCAGCTGTCTGCCACCTTCCACCATGAGTAGAAACAGCCTGAGGCCCATGCCAGATGCAGCTGTCCCAGAACCATAAGCCAAATAAACCTTTGTTCTTTATAATTACCCAGTTCCAAGTATTCTGTTATAGCAACACAAAATGGACTGATACGAGTAGTAACCAAAAAACATCCAACAATGAAAAGCCCAGGACTAGATGGCTTCACTGCTGAATTCTACCAAACTTTTAAAAAGGAATTAATACCAATTATTTTCAAATGATTACAAAAAAATTTAAATGGCGACCTCTCTTCCAAAGTCACTCTATGAGGCCAGCATCACTCTCATACCAAAATCGGATGAAGACATAACAAAAAAAAGAAAACTATAGGCCAATATCCTTGATGAACATAGATACAAAAATCCTCAACAAAATATTAGCAAACAGAATACAGCAGTACATCAAAAAGATTATACACCATAGTCAAGTGGGATTCATCCCAGGGATGCTAGGATAGTTCAACCTATGAAAATCAATAAATGAGATACACCCATCTATCAACAAAATCCAGGACAAAAACCATATAATCATCTCAACGGATGCAGAAAAAGCATTTAACAAATTTCAACATTGCTTCATGATAAATATTCTCAACAAATTAGGTGTAGAGGGACAGTATCTCAACACAATAAAAGCCATATATGACAAACTCATCAACAATATCATCCCAAATGGGGGAAAACTGAAAGTTATTCCTTTAAAAACAGGAACAAGACAAGGATGCCCACTCTCACTACCCTTATTTAACATAGTTTTGGAAGTATTAGCCAGAGCAATCTGGCAAGAGACAAAAATAAAATGCATCTATATCAGAAAAGACAAAGTCAAGGGGCCGGCCCGGTGGCGCACTGGATAAGTGCGCCGCTTGGGAAGCGCGGCGGCGCTCCCGCCCAAGGGTTCGGATCCCACATACAGACTGGTTCCCACTCACTGGCTGAGCGAGGCACGGGAGCGACACCAAGGGTTGTGTCGGATCCCACATACAGACCGGTTCCCGCTCACTGGCTGAGCAAGGCACGGGAGCGACACCAAGGGTTGTGATCCCGTTGCCGGTCCCCAATCCAATCCTAACATTTATATGGAACAACAAAAGATCCCAAATATCCAAAGCATTCCTGAGCAAAAACAAGAACAACAAAAAAATAAAGCCAGAGGTATTATACTTCCTAAGTCCAAATTATACTACAAAGATATAGTACCAAAAACAGCATGGTTCTGTCATAAGAACCATGGAACAGAATAGAGAACCCAGAATTTAACCTGCATATCTACAGCCAAATGATCTTTGACAAAGGCACCAAGAACATATATTGGGAAAAAGACCTCTTCAATAAATGGTGCTGGGAAAACTGGTTATCTATATGTAGAAGAAAGAAACTAGACTTGTACCTCTTACCTCATACCAAAATCAACTCAAAATGGAATAAAGACTTAAATATAAGACCTGAAACTATAAAACTCCTAGAAGAGAACATAGGGAAAACACTTGAGGATGTAGAAGTGGGAAAAGACTTTATACATGACCTCCAAAGCACTGAAAAATAAAAATTAAAAAATTAAAAAATTGGATTATATGAAGCTAAAATACTTCTGCATAACAAAGGAAACAATCAACAGAATTTTAAAAGCAACGTACAGAATAGGAGAAAACATTTGCAAACCATAAATCCAGCAAGGGATTAATATCCAGAATATACAAGGAACTTAAACAACTTAACAGTAAAAAAAAAGAAAAAAATCCAATTTTAAAATGGGCAAAGGAGTTGAGTAAACATTTGTCAAAGGAAGACCTATATATGGCCAACAGGTACATGGAAAAATGCTCAACATCGCTAATCATCACAGAAATACAAATCACAACCACTTTGAGATATCATCTTACCCCAGTTAGACTGGCTATTATCAAAAAGACAGAATAACAAACGCTGATGAGCATGCGGAGAAAGGGGAGCTCTTCTGCACTGTTGGTGGGACTGTAAATTAGTGTACACTTTATAGGAAACAGTATGGACATTTCTCAAACAACTACAGATAGAACGACCTTGAGATCCAGCAATCCCACTAATGGGTATGTACCCAAAGGAATGGAAATCATCATGTTCAAGTGATACCTGCACTTCCATGTTTATTGCAGCTTTATTTATAATAATCAAGGTATGGAACTAACCTAAATGTTCATTGATGGAAAACAGGATAATGAAAATGTGCTATATATATATATGTAATGTAATACTACTAGCCATAAAGAAATAATAATATTCTACCATTTGCCACAACATGGATGAGCTTGGACAAAATCATGTTAATTAAAATAAGCAAGACACAGAAAGAAAAATACCATGTCCTCACTCATAAGTGGAGCTAAAAATTAAATAAATAAGAAAGAAAGAAAGAAAGAAAGAAAGAAAGAAAGAAAGAAAGAAAGAATAAGAAAGAAAGAAAAAGAAAAGAAAGAAAAGAAGGAAAGAAGGAAAAGAAAAAAATAATCACAATAATATATTGAATGCTCAGAAAGGAGAAAGCAGAACTGTGGTTACTCTAAATGGGAAAAGGTGATGGGGTAGAGGGGTCAGCAAAAAATTGTTTAATGGACACAAAGAATGATTACATATTGTAATGATGAACAAGCTAATTAAACTTATTTGACCATCACAGATTGTACAGAAGTATTGATAGTCAACTCTGTACTCCACAAATATGTATAATCAATTAACTTTCAATAAAAATAAATAAATAAAAGCTGTTCCAAAATATATAGTTCCACTTTTTTAAAAAAATGCCACTTCTTCTCAAACTCTTCCAAAAAATTCAAGAGAAGGAAATACTTCCAAGCTCATTCTAGAATGTCAACATTAACCTCATACCAAAATTAACCTCACACACAAAAATCAATAGCCTTCCTATATCCTAATAATGAAATAGCTGAAGAAAGAAATCAAGAAATCCAATTTATAATAGCTACCAAAAAAAAAATAAAATACCTAGCAGTAAATTTGACCAAGGAGGTGAAAGACATCTACAGTGAAAACTATAAAATATTAGTGAAAAAAATTGAAGAGGACAGAAGTAAATGGAAAGATATTCCACATAGTTGGGTCAAAAGAATTAACATCATCAAAATTACTCAAAGCAATCTATACGTTCAATTCAATCCCTATAAATATACCAATGACACACTTCACAGAAATAGAAATGATCTTAAAATTTGTATAGAACCACAAATGATGCCATATAGCTAAAGCAATCTTGAACAAAAAGAATAAGGTTGGAGGCATCCCACTTCTGGACTTCAAAATATACATAAAGCTATTGTAACCAAAACAGTATGGTACTGGCATAAAAATAGACAAATATACCAATAGAATAGAGAGCCCAGAAACAAACCCACACATTCATAGCCAACTGATTTTCAACAAAGGTGCCAAGAATATACAGTAGGAAAAGGACAGCCTCTTCAATAAATGGTGATGGGGAAAAAACTGGATATCCACATGCAGAAAATTGAAATTAGACCCCCATCTCCAAACACACAAAAATTAACTCAAAATGCATTAAAGACCTAAATTTAAGACTCAAAACTACAAAACTACGAGAAGAAAACATAGGGGAAACAGTAAACAAAATGGGAGTGGGCAGTGCTTGTTCAAGCGAGACTACAAAGGCACAGCAACTAAAGCAAAAATACATAAATGTGACTACATCAAACTGAAAAGCTTCTGCACAGCAAGGGACACTATCAACAAAATGAAGAAACAACCTACAGAATGGGAGAAAGTGTTTGCAAACTACACATCAGACAAGGGGCTAATATCTGGAATATATAAGGAAGTCAACTCTACAGCAAAAATATAGGCAAAGGACTATTAAAAATGGGCAAAGGACTTTGAATTAGTCTATTTTTGTTGCTTATAACAAAATACTTGGAATTCAATACTTTGTAAGAAAACAAACAAACAAAAAAACTGCTTATAGTTTTGGAGGCTGGGAAGTCCAAAGTCCAGGGAACATATCTGGTGAGAGCCTTCTTTGGTGTTGGTTTCAGTGATGTAAGGTATCTCACATGGCAGAAAATGGTAGAGCAGAGAGAGAGAGCTCCTGGCGCACTCTCCTTTTAAAGCCCCCAGTACCATGCCCCTGACCACCATTATTAATCCTTTCACCATGGGATGGTCCTACAATCTAATCACCTCTCCAAGGCCCCCACCTTTCAGTTACCATAAGAGGATTTCCCATGCCATTTACACTGTTGCAGTGGGGACTAAATTTTGGGAAGACATCAATCCACAGCATTCCATCCCTGGTCCCCCAAAACTCATGTCCTTTTCACGTAAAAATACATTAACTTCATCCCCATAGTCTTAACTTGTTTTAACTCAAAGGTCCAAAATCTCAAGATCCCATCTGTGAAATCAAAACAAGTTATCTACTTCCAAGATACAATGGTAGGACAAATATAGGGTACATATTCCCATTCAAAAAGGGAGAAATAGGCTAAAAGAAATTGGTAACAGGTCTAAGCAAGTCCAAAACCCAACAGGGCAGGCATCAAATATTAAAACTGAAGAATCATGTACCTTGATCCTATGTTTGAGGTTCTTCTGCATGCTCGTTCAGGGATTGGACTCAGACAGTTCCACTTCTATGGCTTTCCTGGTCACAGGTGATGCTTTAGCTTTCTCGGGCTGGTGTTTCATGCTGGTTGTTCCACAATTTGGGGGTCTCCATGGCAGTCCCGCCACTTCTATGGCTTTCCTGGTCACAGGTGATGCTTTAGCTTTCTCGGGCTGGTGTTTCATGTTGGTTGTTCCACAATTTGGGGGTCTCCATGGCAGTCCCGCTCTCAAGGCTTGACTAGACATGATGCTGATAGGGTTTCTCTGATGCAACTCCAACCTCACTTTTCTGCTCAGCATTGCTCTAGTGAAAGCTGTCTGCAGTGAATCTGCCCCTACAATAGATCACTCCCTGGATCCCCAGGCTTTTCCATACATTCATTGAAATCAGGATGGAGGCTCCCAAGCCTCCACAGCTCTGATGTTTTGAGAGCCTACAGACCTAACACCACCTGAATGGTGTCAAATCTTCTGGCTTGTATTTGCGAAAGCTGTGGGTCCAGCCACACTTGAGGCCAGTTTACCACAACTAGAGCAGCCAAAGCAGCCAAGGGACTGGTGTGTGGAGCAGCATCCTGAGGTGGCCCTGGGCAGCAAGCCCATGGAGGGAGCCTCGGGCCTATTCCCCAAGAACATTCTGTCTCCCTAGGCCTCTGGGCCTGTACTGGAAGATGCAGCCTACAAGATCTCTGAAATGCTTTAAAGGTCTTTTTTCCCTTCTCTTGATAATCTCTTTTTTCTGTACTAATCTCCTTAGTAAATAATCACTGGGCTACACCCTTAAGTTGTTCTCCTGAAAAATTGCTCTCTTTTTCTCTATCACATGGCCAGGCTGCAAATTTTCCAAATCTTTACACTCTGCTTCCCTTTTAAATTTTGGCTTTATGTCATGCCTTTGCTGCCATAACTCAGCATAGGCTGCTGCAGGTAGCCATGCAGCTTCCGTAATGCTTTACTGCTTAGAAATTTCTTCTACCAAATACCCTGGGTCGGCACCTTGAAGTTCCACATTCCATAAAACTTTTGGGCATGAACAGAATGCAACCAAGTTTCTTGCAAGTTTACAACAAGGATGACCTTTGCCCCAGTTTCCAGTAAACTCCTTCTTATTTCAAAGACCTCCTTGGAATGGTCTTTACGGTCCATATTTCCATAGGCATTCTGGTCAATACCATTGA
The DNA here is from genome assembly GCF_000696425.1 of Galeopterus variegatus. Taxonomy (NCBI): domain Eukaryota; kingdom Metazoa; phylum Chordata; class Mammalia; order Dermoptera; family Cynocephalidae; genus Galeopterus; species Galeopterus variegatus. The sequence continues at coordinate 60,394 of NW_007734226.1, read as the reverse complement.
ACCAGTCTCCAAAACATTCCAAACGTTCCCTGGTTTTCTTGTCTTCTAAACTTTCACCAGCATCTAGGCTTTTTTTAGCCACTTCTTCCAAATTCCTCCAGCCCCTCCTCAACACCCAGTTCCAAAGCCGTTTCCACGTTTTCAAGTATTTATTATAAGTAACACTCCACTTCTCTGGTACCAATTTTCTGTGTTAGTCCATTTCTGTTGCTTATAACAAAATACTTGGATCTGGGTCCTTCATAAGAAACCGTAACTTACTGCTTACAGTTTTGGAGGCTGGGAAGTCCAAAGTCCAAAGTCCAGAGAACACATCTGGTGAGGGCCTTCCTTGGGGGTGGTTTCAGTGATGCAGGGGTCTCACATGGCAGAAAATGGTAGAGCAGAGAGAGTGAGATAGCTCGTCATGCACTCTCCTTTTGAAGTCCTTAGAACCATGCCCCTGACCACCATTATTAATCCATTCACTAAGGCATGGTCCTACAATCTAATAATGTCAAGGCAATTACCATAATAGGATTTCCCATCCTCTTTACACTGTCACAGTGGGGACTAAGTTTTGGCAGGACATCAATCCACAGCAGACAGACATTTTTCAAAAGAAGATATACAAATGACCAAAAAGCACGTAAAAAATGCTCAAAATCACTAATCATCAGGGAAATTCAAATTAAAAATGCAATGCGATATCATCTCACCCCAGTTACAACAGCTATTATCAACAAGACAGAAAATAACAAATGCTGGGGAGGATTTGGAGAAAAGGGAACCCTCCTGTATTGTTGGTGGGGATGTAAACTGGTACAGCCATTGTGGAAAACAGTATGGAGGTTCCTCAGAGAACTGAAAAGAGATCTATTCTATGACCCCACTATCCCACTACTAGGTACATACCCAAAGGAAATGAAATCAATATATCAAAAATATACTGGGCCGGCCCAGTGGTGCACTTGGTAGAGTGCAGCGCTTGAGAGTGCGGCGGCGCTCCTGCAGAGGGTTTGTATCCCATATAGAGACCAGTCTGCTCACTGGTTGAGCAAGGTGCGGGCGTGACACCGAGGGTTGCGATCCCGTTACCGGTCACGAAAAAAGACAAAAAGGAAATATATATATACCTGTTACTTCCATTCCATTGCAATGCTATTCATAATAGCCAAGAAATGGAATCAACCTAAATGCCCATCAAAGGGTGAATGGATAAAAAAAACCATGGAATATGTAGTGGATTGAATTACATCCCCCCAAAACTCCTTGAAGCTTGAATTTTGTCTCCCAAGTTTTATGTATTAGAAACTTAGCCCCCACTGTTATTGCAAAGAGGGTGGGAAATCCTATTATGGTAATTGAAATGTGGAGCCTTCAAGAGGTGATTGGATTATAGGACCATGAAGAAATGAATGGATTAAAAATGGTGGTCAGGGGTGTGGTTCTGAGGGCTTTAAAAGAAGAGGAGAGTCTGTCTGTCTTGCTCTCTCTCTGCTTCCAGCACCTTGCCATGTGAAACCCCTGGTTCACTCTCGCCACCACCAGATGGACTTTGGACTTCCCAGTCTCAGAAACGGTAAGCAAATAAATTTCATTTTCCTTATAAATTACCCAGTTCCCAGTGTTTTGTTATAAGCAACACAAAATGGACTAATACAGCATATATACACAATGGAATACTATTCATCTATAGAAAGAAATGATATGCAAGCATTTGCATGGATGGAATCGGAAACCCTCATTTTAAGTGAAGTAAGGCACTGAAAGACAAATACTGCGTGATCTCACTCATATGGGGAGCCTAAAAACAAGTGGTTCTCATAGAAGCAGAGAGTAGAATAATGGTTACCAGAGGCTGGGAGGGGAGGAGACAGGCGAAGGAGAAGTGGTGGACTCATGCGTACAAAACTGTGCGATCTACCCTAAGTGAGTCACTCTGAAGTATATGCATGCTTTGAAACAACACACTGTACCCCACAAATACGTACAAGTAAATGTTACAAAAAGTAAAATGAGAACTTTATCTTCAGATAAGATGGTACAATTGATGTAGAATAATTAACCGGTTCATTTGAATAACTTTCTTATTATGGGTTTTCTGTTTGTACAGATTCTTTCTCTTTTTATCCCTCTTACCTACCCAATACTCAACACAAATTTGTGAGATTGACTACCCTTCTTGATCATGCCGTTTGCGGCCCTGTCTATGAAGCACATAATACTTGCTTGACACAAATAGAAAAGTCAGCCATGAATATTAAGGAAAAGCACTTATAGGGCTTTGGGAGAAAAAAGTCAAGCAGTTGGGGTTTAACTGATTATATCCAGAATAGAGCTGTTCATACTCAAATGTGTGTGCTCCTGTACAAGCACAACTGCAGAATTAGGAGAATTTTTTTTTTTTAAATAAAAGTTTATTGGATTATAGGAAGCTTCTACCCCTAGAGAAGGAATAGTTCAACTATTCTTTTCAGTCTCTAATTTTTATTAAAGTTTACATTATTGCCTTCTATCAATGTGTAAGTAGCCATTTCATCCTAGATTATTCTGGCAGCCTTCAAAATTTAGTGCAGGATAGAAAGTTTCTTTGGAAATGAAGGAAAAATTGAAGTTCCTAGTGGAGGATATTCTAGTTGGAGTTTAAAAATCTGCTAGCTTGGTTGCGATCCCGTTACCGGTCACGAAAAAAGACAAAAAGGAAATATATATATACCTGTTACTTCCATTCCATTGCAATGCTATTCATAATAGCCAAGAAATGGAATCAACCTAAATGCCCATCAAAGGGTGAATGGATAAAAAAAACCATGGAATATGTAGGTGGATTGAATTACATCCCCCCAAAACTCCTTGAAGCTTGAATTTTGTCTCCCAAGTTTTATGTATTAGAAACTTAGCCCCCACTGTTATTGCAAAGAGGGTGGGAAATCCTATTATGGTAATTGAAATGTGGAGCCTTCAAGAGGTGATTGGATTATAGGACCATGAAGAAATGAATGGATTAAAAATGGTGGTCAGGGGTGTGGTTCTGAGGGCTTTAAAAGAAGAGGAGAGTCTGTCTGTCTTGCTCTCTCTCTGCTTCCAGCACCTTGCCATGTGAAACCCCTGGTTCACTCTCGCCACCACCAGATGGACTTTGGACTTCCCAGTCTCAGAAACGGTAAGCAAATAAATTTCATTTTCCTTATAAATTACCCAGTTCCCAGTGTTTTGTTATAAGCAACACAAAATGGACTAATACAGCATATATACACAATGGAATACTATTCATCTATAGAAAGAAATGATATGCAAGCATTTGCATGGATGGAATCGGAAACCCTCATTTTAAGTGAAGTAAGGCACTGAAAGACAAATACTGCGTGATCTCACTCATATGGGGAGCCTAAAAACAAGTGGTTCTCATAGAAGCAGAGAGTAGAATAATGGTTACCAGAGGCTGGGAGGGGAGGAGACAGGCGAAGGAGAAGTGGTGGACTCATGCGTACAAAACTGTGCGATCTACCCTAAGTGAGTCACTCTGAAGTATATGCATGCTTTGAAACAACACACTGTACCCCACAAATACGTACAAGTAAATGTTACAAAAAGTAAAATGAGAACTTTATCTTCAGATAAGATGGTACAATTGATGTAGAATAATTAACCGGTTCATTTGAATAACTTTCTTATTATGGGTTTTCTGTTTGTACAGATTCTTTCTCTTTTTATCCCTCTTACCTACCCAATACTCAACACAAATTTGTGAGATTGACTACCCTTCTTGATCATGCCGTTTGCGGCCCTGTCTATGAAGCACATAATACTTGCTTGACACAAATAGAAAAGTCAGCCATGAATATTAAGGAAAAGCACTTACAGGGCTTTGGGAGAAAAAAGTCAAGCAGTTGGGGTTTAACTGATTATATCCAGAATAGAGCTGTTCATACTCAAATGTGTGTGCTCCTGTACAAGCACAACTGCAGAATTAGGAGAAATTTTTTTTTTTAAATAAAAGTTTATTGGATTATAGGAAGCTTCTACCCCTAGAGAAGGAATAGTTCAACTATTCTTTTCAGTCTCTAATTTTTATTAAAGTTTACATTATTGCCTTCTATCAATGTGTAAGTAGCCATTTCATCCTAGATTATTCTGGCAGCCTTCAAAATTTAGTGCAGGATAGAAAGTTTCTTTGGAAATGAAGGAAAAATTGAAGTTCCTAGTGGAGGATATTCTAGTTGGAGTTTAAAAATCTGCTAGCTTTTATTTGGCATTTGAAGTCTATGGGCTTCAGGGGCTTTTTGTTTGTTTGTTTGTTTGTTCCCCCCCCCAAAGATGTCCTTGCCAAGGAACCCCTGCATTTTAATTGTGATAAAAATATTTCAGAGGCCAAAAGGTAAGAGAATGAGCTTTTGAAATATTGACAAAGTGGATTACTTAATTATTGGTGTTTTATTATCTACTTTTTAACTAGATTGGGGGAAAAATGGTGATAGCTGCTACTGATGCAAAAACACCATTTATTTCCACTGAGATAATTTGAAAACTGATGAACTAGCTACCACCAAACTTTTTAATGTAATTTGTCACCAACCCTGGAGCAAAATGATTGTAGCCTTTACATTCTTAAGATTACATATGTAGGTGTGTTTCAATGAGCATAATTCTAATAGAATCGTACGGTGGAGTATGCAGAAGAGCTTTATTTGACTGTGTGACTGAGTGATTCAATCTTTAGAATAAAATGTCAGAAGTAAGGATCTGAGAATGAAGCTTTGCAAAATCTCAATTATTGTCATCCCACTCTCCAAATACCTTTCTTTTTCTAGCTTATTATATCTGCCTTGTTGACTCCAACACTCAGTTGACATCATTAGGATCTACAGTCCACTGACCCTACCACGTCTCGACCCCTGTGTCCTCCTTTTCCTCCATGGTCTCTCATAGCCACCTGACCCTCTGTATCTTCACTTTTTGCTATGGTGCACCACCCAGATCTCGTCTTCAAGACAGAGGTATTCATTCGCCCAGATGCTAAAATCACTGGCTGTTCTCGGCTCACCGCTGAGTCCCTTCCCCAGCCATTGCTCTCCACCAAAGACAGCTGACTTGCCTAAGGCTACACCTCCTCTCCAGGGGCAGCTCACATCCGATGGCTTGTTGATGTGGCAGTTCAAAGGCCCAGCTTTTTTGCCTCAATTATGCATGTCTTTGAAGGGACATCCCAGCTCTGTTCTTCCAGTAGGATCCACTAAAAACTGCCCTGTTGGGACCACATGGCATTTCAACCTCTCTCTCTGACTGATCTTACTCCCTTTACTCTCTTTGAGGTTTATTCCCCAGATTGCTGCCCTATAAAGCACCTGCACAAAAAATCTCCACCCCAGAATCTGTCTAGCAGGGAATGAGATGTAAAGAGTTAGCATGAGGAGGGGTGCTAGAGAGAAGATTCCGAAGGCAGATTTTGGAATTGGTTTATCTGTCTCCAAACTGGCAGTGAGGACACCATCACTGGTGGAAGGTGGAGTTATGATGACTCCCAGCATGTAGCAGTAGTGTTCAATTACTAACACTACCATTGGCAGTAAACTGAGATGGGACACCCATAGAGTACACTGACGGGTGCAATGTCTCAAGCATTTGAGAGATAGAGGAAAATACTAATTAGAAGAACTATAGAATTGGATAGCTGTTACTAGGGTTATTAAAGCATTGTAGAAAGACAATGAAATCATCAATTGATTGGTTAATCATCAATTTAAAGCGAACAGTGCAAGCTTCCTTTGCAACATGCAAAGAGTCTTTCATCTGCTGCTGCTGAAAAAAAAAGGGAAAGCTGCAAATCAGGCCCAGGACTTAATTGGTAGTGAAAAGCCATATAAGATTGAATTCTGAAACCTGGCAAATCTGCTACGCCAAGGTTAGGGCCTTGGTTGGAAGTAATATGACTCTGAAACTCGAGATGGGAGCATAGAGGCATTTGAAAATGTTCAATGCCCAGATTTCCCTGAACATTATGGAGTTACGGCTGTGCCCACTGCTTTTTGTTAAAGGCTTGTTTGACCAGAGAAGAATCAGCTTCCAAGCCCACTAAGGTTGTTGACAGAACCCATTTCCTTGAAAATATGGACTAAGAGCTTTTCTTTTTTTTTTTTTTTTTTTTTTTGGTTATCAGCTAGAGACTGCACTCAGCCACTAGAGGCCATTCACAGTTCCCTGCCATGTGTCCATAGATGGTTCACATATAGCAGCTTGGACTGTCAAGGCCAGCAGAAGAGCAATAGCAAGTCTACTTGCAGTACAGGTGTAATCTTACATATTACAGTGTTATCACTGGAGTGACAGTCCCATCACCTTTGCCATCGCCAGTTGGTTAAAAGCACATGACAGGTCCCACACACGTTCTTGGAGAAGATATTACACGAGGGCATAAAAAGGGGCAGGAACCACTGGAGATCACACAGGGTCTGTCTTGCCACCTTTGCACACTGAATGAACAAGCCCAGTAGTCACGGCCCCCGAGGGCCACAGTGACCAGAGGTCCAGACTTCTCCTGGATTAGGGTTTGGATACCTGCACTAGGTCAGCCGTCTAGACTAACCGAGATCAAGGGTAATAGTCGTCTAGAATGGGTAGTAGGGGATGAGGACCAGGAGTGGCGGCTGTGGCCCCAAGACCAACTGCAGCAGCAGAGACTGCAGTTGATCCTGCCGATCTTCCTCTTGTAGGTTTCCCCGGGAAAACAGACCTTCTGGAACCTTGGGGGAGCTGTTCTCAGACAGCGAGAACTTGTTATACAGGGCAAACCTATCGGAGTGGCTATAACGAATGCTGTGGTATGCCCCCAGATCCTCCTCTTAGTAATGAAGCAATCATCTTCCCGGCTACCAGAAGCGCTGCCTACAGACAGATCACAGCTGACTTTCCCCTCCGGCATGGCCATCGGCCAAAGGGAACTATCTTACCTAAAGGTGCCCTCCATCCCTAGAGGCAACCCATATCTAATGACTGGTTAATACAAGGGTACATAGTCTCTCTGCCCCCTTTTTTTCAATTGAGGACACTTCCTTAGAGTCTGTTCTTAGTACAACATCCAGAACAGTCCTTCTAAAACAGAAGCTGGGCCATGTCATTCACCTGCTCGGTGCCTTCCAATGGCTCCCTGACCTATTTAGGCTAGAAGTCAAAATCCACCCCATGGCCTCTTTGCCCTGTATGTCCTGGCTTCCCCTTCGCTCTCTAAACCCATCTCCCAGAACCCCTGGCCAGCTCATTTTAGTCTAGCCGGGCTGTCTCAAACGTCCACGCATTCCTCTGTCGTCAGGCCTCTGCACTTGCTCTGTCCCCGGCCTGTAATGCTCTCTCCTGGACATCTGCTTTGTGTTTTCTTTCATCCCCTACAGATTTGTACCCAAACATCACCTTCTCGGTGAGACCCTCCCTAACTACTTCCCGCTACTTCCTCTACACACGCTCCCCACCCCCTGCCCTTCTTTACTGTATCTTCATAGCACTTTCTACCTTCTAGCATATGATAATCCAGTTGCTTGTTTTGTGTATCACCTGCCTCCCCTAACTAGATCTAACCTCCATAAGGGCAGACAGTTTTTCCTGCTTTGATCGCTGTTTGTTTTCCTAAGGCTCAAAATAACACATAGCACATATTAGATATTCAATATCTGCTGAATAAATAAATCAAGAGGACTAAGTGAATGAGTGAATGAATTAAAGAATTAGTAAAGCTAGGGGCCAGCCCGGTGGCGCACTGGATAGTGCGCCGCTTGGGAAGCGCGGCGGCGCT
>NW_007734226.1:50953-51984 GCF_000696425.1 Galeopterus variegatus | reverse complement strand
AAAAAAAAAAAAAAAAAAAAAAAAAAAAAAAAAAAAGAATTAGTAAAGCTAAACTCTTCTGTGTCAGTCAAGGCCCCAGCAGGAAACAGATGGAAAAATTAAATGGGGAAACAATTTAAAGAAGAGACTGTTTATAAAGTATGTGCAGGATTGAAGGGGCCAATAGGATGGTCCATTTTGGTGTTATTGTAACAGAATGCCCAAGACTGGATAATTTATAAAGAAAAGAGGTTCATTTGGCTCACGATTCTGGGACAGCTGCATCTGGTGCAGGCCCCACGCTGCTTCCACTCATGGTGGAAGGCAAGGCGGCAGGGCAGCCTGCAGGTGCAGAGATCACATGGCGAGAGAGCAAGCAAGGGAGAGATGGGAGGTGCCAGGCTCCTTTTAACAACCAGCTCTCTCGGTAACTAATAGAGTGAGAACTCACTCAGGCATTAATCCATTCATAAGGGATCTGCCCCATGACCTAAACACCTCCTAACACTGCCACTTGGGGATCAAATTTCAACATGAGCTTTGGAGAGCCCGTCGTATCCAAACTATATCTCACAGGAACCAGGAAGAGTGGGAGTCGTTTTCTCTATATCTAAGGGAGCGAGGGAAGGAATCAGATTCTAATGTGAGAGTAGCTGTGGCCTTTAATAGAAGAATGCAGTCAGTCAGAGGGGACAACAGCAGAAAAAGAGCCTGGCAAGTAAATTCCCAGAGGTCAGCCTCCTCTGCCCTCATATTTCTAGCTGACGCTTCCCATTTGCCAAACCTGTCTACAGTCAGAGGGCGAGGTAGCCTCCCCATATAGTCCCTGACAGCCAGGGCTCAAGCATAAAGTAGGGCAGAAAAGGTTGGAGAGTGAGTCTGGAAGGCAAAATGGAAACTCTCCTGTACATCTGCTTTTATCCTCTGTCATTTATAGCTTCTTATGGGAAGGGGTAGAACAAATGCATTGTTTTAAATTTAGCATATATTTGCTGTAAAAGATAAATTTCATTTATGCTAGAAACTTTGTATCAATAAATTTTTTCCCATTT